>NC_056554.1:21180192-21480192 GCF_910596095.1 Thunnus maccoyii
CGGTTCAAAATGTTTTTCAGTTTGTCTTTACTGGATGTGCCTCTTAATTTGATTTAAGACAACCTCTGAAAACTCTGAATGAGGTATTGCCCATTTTGAAAAGAAAGATTTTAAAAATGTAGAAATTAACATTGTAATGTTAAGTAAATGCACAGATAGAGGTCTGGTTTGTTCATTCTTCAAAGTATGAGGTTTATAAAGGCAATCAAGCGCTTGGAGAGACAATGTCAGGGTCTGTCTCTGCTGACATTGGCCTTAGCACTACCTTGTGGACAAATTACTGTACAGCTACCTTGTAAGTACACCTTCAAATTCTGCAAGCTAAGTTTTAAAGTGTCCCTCCACTCAATGTGTTACTTCACCGTCACTGTCCAGAATGATGAATGTACAGTGTTTGCAAGTAGACTTATTCAAAGCAGAGTATTTTTATATGACTTATAATGTGTGGAGGGCATCTTTACAGATCACAGAGGCACATTTCTGAAACACATTTATGTATATATATATATATATCAAAACTAATAATTAATAATAATTGTTATTAAGATTAAAAGATATAACTCACCTACTCTAAAGCTGATCCCAGTCACTGTGATATTTGAACATGAGCCTCCGAGCCATGCGAGTGGATACCCACCAGTTATTCTCAGTATCATGCTTTGAATTGAATGGGACTCATCAAAACTGTGCACTGATGCAAGGTTTCCACCACGGGACTGACAACTTTTCTACAGAGGCAAGAAGAACAGAGAAAGGGGAGTTATGTGGAGCCACATAAAGGACATATTACATATCAAGTGATACAAAAACTCCCAATTAGAAAAAAAATGCTGATTAACAACATTTGTAAGTCTATACCAGCAGAATTAAAATAGTGTAGAAGCTTTCTGCACTGAAACCAAGACTAAGACAGACATGCTGTGCACTGAGCTAACATGTCACACACTAAGGTCAGGCCAGATTCTGGTATTTAGCCTGTCACTTGCATGAAATTGACAAAAAAGCAGTTCAGCTCAGTTCATTAAGCAGATTGACATCACCTGGACTCTTTCATCCTTCAACTCTACTGAGTTCTGCCCTAAGCAGAGCTCGAACTCACAACCTTTGGATCTAAAAGGAATTCAGAAATGACATGAGCGTAACCCATTGGACTACTCACACATGCTATGTGAGTGGGTATCAAACACACAACCTTGTCATCTAAGGTGAAGCTGATCAAAGAACAGTGTTCTAAACCACTGAGCCAACAGACATTCACAAAAATGAGAGGAAAAAATCTCTTTTTTGATGATGAAAATGTATTTGTCTCAAACTAGAGCTTGAAGCCCAGAGATTTGTACATCAATAGTGAAAGCGAGACTAGTTTAACATGAGAATGAATGATATGTGTAAAAAGTGTTTGAAGGAAGAGAGAATCTGTAAGTTTAAGAAAACAGAGTGAGAGGTGACACACATCCTGCAGACTGTATTGCAGTCAATGAGAACATGACAGGGACTCTCTATCAATTGAGGTTCTGATCTCAAAAACTATACGTCCTATGTGAAATGTATTCACATTTTGAGAGAGAGGAGGCTTGTGGCAACATACTGAGGCAAGATAGGTGCGTGAGGAGTTAAAATTAAAAGTGAGTTAAAAACCCCTGACTTTGGGCTTAAATTGCTGAAAAACTACAAAAGATATCACTAAACAATCTGATAACTTTGAAAGTTCAAAGTTTTGTGAACATTTTACAGTTTGAATGGCGTCTGTACGATAAGGGACATCCGAGCAGTTGAGTGTCAAAGTGACCAAGGTTCCAACTCGGTTGGATGGTTCGTCCCATAGACTGCCATTATAAATTTTAATGTTTTAAAAAATTATATAAAATCGCTGAAACATGTTACATTTCAGAAAAATACAAGCACACACCTGCTGAGTGAGTTGCACTGGTTGACAGTTGAATGGTTTTTATAGCACAAAGTATGCAGCAGTTGAAACGCGGCACAAAACGTGCTGGTATAGACGGAGAAGACGGAATAAGAATAAAGAGTGAGAAGAACAACACAATAATAACTATTATTAAGACTAAAGGATATAACTCTCAGAAAAAAAATCTTCTGCTCTCAATTTGATCTCAGTCAGTGTGATATTTGAAAATGAGAGCAGATCATGATCTTGCAAGTATTTGGCCAAACCTTCACCAATATGCTTTTATAATAAGCTTTGTTGTTCTCTGATGATGTTTCTCAGTACAGTCATCCTTATACACACTCATGCATTTCAAAATTAACTGCTTCTGCCTATTTCATCCTTTAGATGGCGCATCAAGCCTGACTTTTTAAAGTTACTGTAAGTATTGTTTCATGCTATCTTAGACAAATCATACATAAAGATTTACAGGTCAATAAACTTTTTCTGTGGTGTAGTTTAATGAGTGTATAAATGTTTGTGCTTGTGTAACAGGATTCATAAAACACACAGACTAACGTGCTTCAATGCTTAAGCCTTTTAATTGAGCAGAGTACAAGAAACACCGGTTCACTCTCTGGAATCAGTTTGTACTAAAAGCACAAACTTGTTCCTTGAGTAGTGTTACAGCAATAGGAAAGAAGTATGGATTACTACATGCAGGAGTATACATGTGATTAGGAGACAAAGATAGTTAAGTATGCAAACACACCATCACACATCCACCCAGGTCCTCTGGTTGTGACAGGTATTGCATTTTTCTGCATCATCCAAAGAGATCTCATTCGTTTCTGGCACAGACAGACGGATATCTGTGATAGCAAGCATCGTCGTCAAATCTCTTATAATCTGTAAAAAGACACAGAGGTTTTATTAGGGATAAATTGTCTTCTTTCTCACTCAACCAATGAATTTGTCTATTGAATTTGTTAAATTTTACACAAAAACTGGAGAGGTGTTTAATCCAAAACAAACTGATTACAGAGAACAATACAACAACACACAATAAAACTGTTCATTTGTTGTGGAAGGTTGTTAATATATTCATAAACCCTACACTGATTCTTGCTGTACATTCATGGAGCGCTTAAACTGACTGGAGATGAGATGAACATCATTTATCAATTGTTTCTTGGTAGAGATTTAAAGGAAGTCACTGTGATAGCAAAACAAATTTCAACAGGTAGACTGTTCCAGACGGAAAATGCAAACTTAAGTTTCGACTGTAGATTCAAGATCTAAGATTGAGAGCAGTTACATACAGACACAAAAGCTATGTATCCTAGAGCCAGACCATGGAGTGCTTTAAAAGTAATGAGTAAAACCTTGAAATCAATTCTAAAATCAACTGCACGCCAATGCAAAGAGGCTGTGATCTCTCTTGTTCTTCATGATTGACTGTTTCTGCTTTTGCACAAATCTAAAAATACAGCACCAGTTTCTCTTCCTTTGTCAAGCCAAGATATTATTTGATCTAATAGATAAAGCTCTAGTGGTTTCAGTGAACAAATTTGTCATAAAGGCAATGTAAATTCTTTTAGCAACCTAGACTCAGTGGTTCTGAGAACTTATTCTCATTTATCAGGCATCATCAGTGGGACAGAAAAAAAAGTACCAAACTTGACCCAATGCAGACGTCACTTGTATTTGCCCAAACCCTGCTCAGACCTCAGGGAAAAAAAAGAAAATGTTTCTCAAGCTAAATTTAAATTTACCTCCATAGTTCATCATCAAACAGTATGCTGATCCATAATGGTCAGGCATCCCTGGAGCCCAGTATGAAAAGCTGAAAGGTGAACCATCACTCCAGAGCCAAGTACCTTGCTAAAAGATGAGAATACAGTATAATACAATATAGTGGACAGTATGGTTTATTAGGTAACTTTTAGATTTTGTTTAATCAATATACCTGTTCTGCATCAGAGCCTCCGAGCCATGCGACTGGATACGTGTGAGTTATTCTCAGTATCATACTTTGAATGATATGATACTCATCAATGTTGTGCACTGATGCAAGGTTTCCACCACGGGACAGACAATTTTTCTACAGAGGCGAGAAGAACAGAGAGAGTGCAGTTATGTGGAGCCACACAAAGGACATATTACATATCAAGTAATACAAAAACTCCCAGTTAGAAGAATATGCCAATTAACAATGTGTAAGTCTATACCAGCAGAATCAACATAGTACAGAAACTTTCTGCTCAGAAACCAAATCAGCCTGATTACCTCAGCATCAGCCCAAGACAAGGGTGTTTGAACATAGAGGAAACAGCGACCGCTGAAACCAGTCCAACCACTGGGACAAACTGTTGATATCCTGACTTTGTCACTCTTTTCTGAAAACATATTTAGAAAAAAAGAACTTAAAATAGTGTAAATTAAGGTAGAGCACTGATGTTGTGCTTGTTTCAGACGATTAGCCTCAGATGTTTTCAATATTGTTTCACAATCACATACTCGTCCGTACACCGTGGATATTTTTACTTGACACAATCACAGTTCATGCTGACAATTACGCTCTTTCCATCGGAGTTTGCTGCAGCTCCCTCCACCACCCCAACCTCCTCCTTGTGTGGTATTTCATATTGTTGATTTGAAGGGGACATATTATGCTTTCTGTGATTTTCTGATATTTATATACTGTTATGATGTCAGATATCTCTGTTAAACATGGCCAAAGGTCCAAAAATTGAGGTGAACATATGTAAAAATGCTCCCTGGAAGTCAAAAGCCAGGGCTTCATCCTGATCTGAACGCCTCATTTGCAAAATTACCTCTATTTCCTCCACGTGATGATGTCAAATTGTTTGTGTATGCCCACAAATAGCCCTCTGTTGGTAGCCTTCACTCGCATATTTCGGACTGGATTTATAATTGATGATGTGTACAAATGTATATGAGAAGTTAGGCTTAGAAAGAGAAAAGTGAAATCCTACTACTTCTGTTTGTTTATGTAGCCTCTCTAGCCGCTGGAAGTCTGCAGAGGGGCAGCTTCCGGGAAGCAGGAGGGGGCCCTTAAAGAGACAGGGGCTAAAATAGCCTGTTTCAGACAGAGGCTGAACTGACTGCATAAAGGGCCACTATAAGATAAATAAGGAGTTTTTGAACTGTAAATCATGTAAAGATATTCCAGTAGATCCCCAAAATGTAAATAAAGACATGGAAATGTTATGTATGTCACCAAATAAAGTTGATATCTGGCTCTTCAGCTGCTAAATATTGTGCTAAATCATCTTATCTGTCTGTTTGGTGCCGGTCTGTTAGTGTATCAGAACTGAAAACAGCTGCCTGCTGCAGCTGGAAATGCAGTTGACAAGAGCAGTGAAAGTGAACCAAAACAGTAAAGTTGCAGCTATGAAAAGCAATGAAGTGAAAGAGACTACAATACAACTCACCAGGGTCTGCTTCTGGAAGATCTGCAGGTTTGAAACAAGAACAGACAGAATGTCTTTTTCAGGAAATATTGATTGTTAAAGATTAGTTCTACTAATGTTTTAAGATAAAAAAATATTCTGCTTTGATTAATAATCTGCGTCCTGATTGTTTTTTTTTCCACAAAAGAAGTTCATTTACTCTGCTTGAAATTCTTAAATTTACATCTTTTCCTTCTCTCTTATTGGAAAATCCAGAATGTATAAAAATGCAAATATTTTTTCATTACATTACAAAAGTTAAACTGCTGGACACAATTTTCCCATTTTCATTTGCATATTGGACCATGATTGACTCCAAACTAGTTGTGAAGTTACAAGTCATGCTTTTAGATAATTCAGTGAGCACAGAGAAATGTTGTCCCATTCTGTATAGTGAAACTCAAACATCCAAATAAAGTAACAATAAGAAAAACAAATTTTTAGGTGCAGGGGAACTTGCCATTTCTGCTCTTTCCCCGTGTGAATACTCACCAACAGCTGTGGTCAGTGCCATCATGACACAAACCAGTAGAGACACAGCCAGCATCTTCATGGTGTAGATAGTGCAGATGGTAAAGATGATGATTATCTTCAATGAAGCAAGACAGACATGTTAGTAATGCTTCCAAAGAGAGCAGAGATGACAATAAGAGAGAATAGAGGAAGAAGAAAAGAGAAAAACCTGCTGCAGGATGATCTTGTCTTCTGTCTTCTCACTCAGTGTCAGCTTGAAGCTTCAGTCGTCCTGTGTAGAGGTGCTGAACAGGAGAAAGACGAGCTCTTATATACAAAAATGTATCTATCTATCTTTGTTTTAAATAAATACCACAGCCTACTCCACCCCGGTGTATGGATCATAAAATGCAGCCACATGGAAAGCCCTCTATAAAGGCTTATCAGATTCTGTGCATAAACTTTGGCACCACTTCCTACACTGTTGTTTACTTAAACAGCTAATTAGTGTTTTAAGAGACATACAGTGTTCCTGTTGCAGAATATTTATTGGCACGACAGCGTGTCACCTGGATAAACTAGTCAGAAAATAGATGGACGGATGGGTTGTTGAATGGAGAAGCTGAAACATAGATCATATCAAATGATAAAGTGCAACATTTTATGATTTTTCTAATCATATTAGATCATATTCATTAGCATATACAGTATAATTAAACCTGGTAATTTACAAAGAATTTATACTGTATTACAGGTATTTTCTTACTAAAGGGTATCTGTTCCAAGCTACGTATGACCCACTGAGCAATCTGGTATTTGGGAGGAACTTAATGGAGGGGTTGACATTTCTTCAATTCTTTCATAAAGCAATAGTTAGGATGTGATAATTAACACTTAAGTAGTTTTTTCTTTCCATAATTATTCCTCCTGTTCATACTGACTATTAGAATGCACTAATGCACTTACTATGTAAGTGATGGGGGACAAAATCCACAGTCCTCCTTCTTTGCAAAAATGTATTTAAAAGTTTATCTGAAGCTAATATGAAGCTTCAGCGTCCAAATGAGTCAAATCAAGTAGATATCTTTCAACATTACAGTCTTTTTAGTGCCAAAGTTCCTCTTTTTATTACTATACTTCCACCGCAGCTCAACAAGGAAAGACAAAGAGGGAATTTGATGCTAAAAACACTGTAAATGCGGCAGATATCCACTTGATATGACTAACTCAGACTGCTGAAGCCTCATATAAGCTTAACATCAACTTTTAAATGCATTTTTGCACAAAATGACTGTGTGGAAACACTGTGTTTTGGCCTCCATCACTTACATTGAAATCACATTTGAAGGGGATCCAGTATGAACAGGAGGAATGATTACAGTAAGGAAAACCTCTTTCACTGTTCATATTATTTTACAATCAGGACATTGACAGACAAAATAAACAATATCCAGGTTAATAACAGCAATGATGATACAATGATGCAATTCCAGTACAGCCACAAAACATCTGTTAAACAAGGCAGAAAGAGGCATAAACACATATTTGCATTTCATTTATACGGATGTAGCGACAGATGTTGTGGCCGCACTTGAATATGATAAACTTTGTTGCCCCTTAACTTTTTCTGTAATCACAAATAAAATGATTGAGTGGAAATCCTTGCACACGGATTTCCACTCAATATTTTAATTCTACCGCATGATTATTTCTAGCCTACGAGATACCATTTGAGGTAAGTGAGATTTCTTTGTAATTTGGGTGGACTGACCTTTTAGCCCTTATGTTTAAGCGGAGCAGCTGCCAGATATAAATGTGCAGCAGGGCGTTGCTTAAAAAGAAATTAACTCTCATTTAAACCTACCCTGGGTAAATATGGATTAACAAATAATCACCATGGCTGTTATATCCGTATGATCCACACTGATAGTCTGATGGAGCTCCACTGTGAAACTGGGAACAGATCCAGAACAATAAAAAAGAAAAAGAGACACAAGTCAAAAGAAATGTTGAAAACACAAGGACATCATGACCATACTGTCACTTACTGTGGTGTTCCTCTCTCGACACATTTTGTCTTACGGAGCCTCTGGTACATTTTGCAGAGAAGGGATGATGAATGTGGATTGTAAAGATAACTATGGAAGAGGATTAGGGCCATTTAAAGTTTAAAGTCAGAATTTAGACATGGTTTGCTGTAGACTAGCACTAGTGCTGTGCATTGGTGGTGTGTTGGTTTTTTGAGGGAAAACCCTGATAGCAAAACCATAGTTAGAAAAGGTTGCCACTAATGCACTGGCTCTGTTTTGAACAGTCATTATTTTGGGTGCTTATTGGGTTGCAACCAGTAGGGGGAAGAGGAAGAACAAGAAGAAGACAGTATGCGGTTGTAAATAGGCACAAATAGGAGGTTCCTTATTTGATTTGTGTTCCTCCTCTGAAAACAAAATGCTGTTCAAGACACTGCTGCAAACAGAGAAATGAACAGCGTGACGATTGTATGATGTAGCATAAATGTAATGTCCATAAATGACTCAAAAAAGTAAAAGTAAAGAAAGGTTCCCCCTATTGAAAAAAACAGCAGTGTAGATTTAACAGAGACTCACAGACCAGTTTGTTTTGATGCTTCAGCCTTTTACTTTTAAACAAGACAAGAAAGACAAGATCACTCTCTAGAATAAGGTGCTAAAAGCATTATTTCCAAAACACATTCAGTCTGCTCTTTAGGTACAAGACCTGACAGACAAACCAGCTCCAGTTTATGTCACTTGTCACTTCGTTCCTTAAGTAGCGTTACAGCGATAGTAAAGAAATAAAGATATCAAAGCGACTTCAGGTTATACATGTTTATGAGACTGATAAAGCAAAGATGAGATTGCAAATATAAACACACATCCATCAGTGATTTTGAGTTACTTCATGCCTCAACGTTAACCCAGGAATCCATCGATTTCCTTGCCACAGACAAACGGGAGATGACGGCTACACCACGTGTCATCCCAGCAGTTGTTTTCTGTAAACACCATAAACACAGGAGCGTTTGTTCTTGTTCTGTATACCAACATCACCAGATAGAAAACTACTGAATGTTAAAACAACATTATGGTTACTGTGGAAAACATTCATAAGAGACCAATCTTTCTCTTACTTATTTATCAGAAACCATTTACAATGTAATTCTTATTTAATTAAACCAAAGAATATTTTATTCAGAGAGCTTTTGCAAAAAAATTAATCCTTTCGGCAAATTCCAAAACATTATGCTTTTTCCCCTGTTTTTTTCCTTTAACCCATTATAATTTATACCACTCATAAATTAAAGTTATAATCCTTAAGATTTTTATTAAATCAAACCAGTTTTTGATTCAATCTATGGTCTGCATTTTCAGCACTTAATGTTTTTACATTCTGTAAATGCCTTTCTATGTAGTAGTTTTCATTGCCAGTGTCGGGATCCCACCCAGGATTCAGATTGCCTTCACAGGCTCGAGGGATTCACAGGACACGATGCAGCATCTAATCCAACATTACTGGTTTTAATTTCATTTTTATTGATATCAGCCTCATTGTTTACTGTTCAATCTGTTACAGTAGTATCAGAGCTGTAGTAGCCTCTTAACATGCACCCTTTTCTTTTTTTTTTTTTTTTTTTGTATTTTCGCCTATTTGGCATACCCAAATGGAAAAGCTTATAACAGAAGAACCATGAGGCCAAAATGCATGTATTATGCTTTATTTGAAAGGTAATATCTTCTAGTTTCTGGACATGTGTTGTTTAGCATGTGGCTAAGACACAACCAAAACTACATCAGTTCAAATAAGGCTCAAAAAAGTGTTTTTGGTCCTCATCTATATTGAGTCATATTTTGAATAACAATAACTAGGACATGCTTTATGCTAGAACTATGCAAATCACCACATATCTTCTACATCTTGTCAAGCACTCATATATAAAATTCCAGACCTCTAGGTCTAACCTTATCAGATCTAGGGAGTTTTTAGTTTGTGGTGTCACTGGTGTCCCCAAACCTCTTCAAACGTCTCCAAGTGGCCAAATTGTGCCAATTGCTTTTACTCATTACTGTGATGCTAAGCTGCTTAAAACTGGCATAAGCGGGTTGCCAGCGACCCAGTGGATGTAAAGAGATCAAATTATTGCTAATAAAAAGACATTTCCTACTGCTCCAGCTTCACAATAAAACCATTCATCTGGTGGGACCTGGGGCGGCTTTAACTGTGAAGCAGTCACAGGAAACACAATTTGTTTGTTACTGAGGATAGCACTAAATGCTTCAAAATTGTTTATCGAAAGTGATTTGAGTCCAAAAAACTGAACATTTTCAATGTTTTTAGCAAAGAAAAACTAGCATAAAATAAGATTGCATTTGCAATTATTGTTGACTGACTTCTTTATTAAAACAACCTGAGTTTGTTTACCTGCACTGCTAATAGATACACAAGTTGCCCTTCTATTGTATTTCTGACAAAGTAGCTGTAACTTTACACTCTCACTGGAAATAATGTGCTTTGATTCACCTCCATGGTTCATCTGTAAACAGTCCTGGCCAAAAAAGTTGTTGTCAGGCTGTCCAGAACACCAGTTCAGATCTATGAAACGTGAACCGTCACTCCACTGCCAATCGCCCTCCTAGACAAGAAAACAGAGTAGAATATGAGACATGATTTTAAAAAATGAATGAAACGACGTGTTATAATGAATAAAATCTATACCTTTTGTGCATCAGAGCCTCCAATCCATGCTTTTTTATACACATTAGTGGCTGTCAATATCAGCCGCTGAATCTCATGGTACTCCTCTATGTTATGTACTGATGCGAGGTTTGCATTCATGGATTGGCACTTTTTCTACAATAAATAAAATGGAGAGAAACAAATAAATAGAGGATTTGAAGGAAACCAAATCAGAATATCGATGGCCAAAGCGCAAAACCTCCTATCTGCAGAATTTTCTGATTGGCGGATTTCACTTTAGATGATGAGAATAAGGAAGGCTGCTCATATTCAGTCTGTCTGCAAGATAATCCCGCCCTTTGTTGTGACAGAAAAGTCACCTGGTGAAAACCTCCAATCAGGTTCGCTGGGAACATGTTGAGGCACAAAACCTCTGGCCCTAGTATACTACAATGTATTACATTTACTACACTGGCCCATCTTTTTACCTGAAAACAAACTTAATTTTATTTTTAATTTAATTTGAATTATTAACTTAATTTAGAGCATTGTTATGTAGAACCTCTTCCAACTTGCACCAAGTGCAAAAGCTCCTGTCTGCAAAAAGATCCAGGAAAAGTGGGGAAAAACCTCCTATCTGCACTTTGCTAGGTACTAATACCTAGTCGGTATTGTTAACACATAATATATTATGTACTGAGCAACCTTGACAAATAGCATTCTGGAAGAAAAGTCTGGAAGAAGTTTTTTTTAGTTCTCTCAAAAAAGTGCATTGTTCAGATAGAAGGTTTTGCTCTTCGGCCATCGATATGTCAATTAACCATTTATCTTATATGCAAGCAAAATAAAAAGAAGACTGAGGTGAAATTATCCTGATTACCTCAGCGTCAGCCCAATTCATGGCTCTTGGCATGTACCGAAAACAGCGACCTCTGAACCGACTCCAACCACTGGGACAATATATTGGCCTTTTGACCAGCTGTCTCTGATCTGAGAACAAATAAGAGAATACTGGGGAATCTTAAATCATCAAAAAAACAAGACCCCATCACCCCTTTTCTGGTCTCTCTTTACTGGTCAGTTTTAGAGGTGATTTTAAAGAAATGGTTTGACATTTTGAAAAATACTCTTATTTGCTTTCTTGATACTTGGTATTTAAAGAGTGTGGCATGCTTTATTTTTACCCTTTCCAAAGCCAAAAATACAAAAGCAAAGGAGTAAGGAATGCACCAAATTATATGTTTATCTGCTCTTACGTAAGCTGTTATCGTTAGCATGTCTGGCCACCTAGCTTACTACCAACAACGTTACTTCTGAGGCCAAAGAGCACATCATTAACTAACTTAGTTTGTGAAGTTACAGATTTCATTTTAAAAAATGCCCTGTTCACAACTAGCACAACCACTGTGCAGTGTTTCCCACTGGTCCTGGATGCTATCAGAGTTTAAGCTAACGTTAGTGGCTTTGTTCTGATCTTTATTTGATTTAGGGAAAGTTTACACTCCAGCATTTTCTGAGATAACGTTACGTTTGACAGACATATCCAGTCTGTTTAGTACTCAAACTAAAAATGGTTTCTCTTGTAACTAGGGTTGCAATGATTAGTCTATCAATCAATTAGCTGGTCACAAGAAAATTGATCTGCATCTATTTTAATAATCAGTTAATTGTTAAAGTCCTTTTTCAAGCAAGACTGCCAAACATGTACTCACCTTCTTAAATGAGAGAATTTGCTGCTTATTCTTGTCTTAACATCATAGTCACTTAAATACCTTTGGTTTTGTTGAACAAGACATTTGGTAATATCACCATGGCCTCTAGGAAATTGTGATGGACATTTTAGCAGCTTTTGAGAATCAAGAAATTAATCAGTAGTTGCATCCCTACTTGCAACTTTAAAAAGTGAAAACATACACTTTGAAAATACAAAGATGTATGTAAGCACAGCAGCTTAACAGGGATATGGTCATACACAGTAACATTTTCCTTATCATAATATCAGAACTAACTAGGTCTACCCACAAGCCTCTCCCTTTGTCAGGTAAAAACTGGTAAATTAACACGAAATCTTGGCGTGGTAAGGACAAAGTTAAAGAGAAATCTACAAGAATACACACTGACCTGTTTGATCCTTTGTAGCCTTTGCCTCTTGAACAGCTGGACAGTTTGACATAGAAGTTATTGACTTGGTTAATCTCTTCTTGTTATATATAATCTCTTCTTGTTATATATAGACAAATACAATCCCTGTTCATCCTACATAACACCATTACTATATAATATTTACCGTCAGCAGTGGTCAGAGCCATCAAGGCACAAACAAGTGCAGACACAGTCAGAATCTTCATGTTGGAGATGATGGTGATGACAAGCTTCAATAATGTTGCTCAAGACAAGCAGCTCTTATATACAGTTACTTATCTTGACATCTCACACAAAACAGGGAACTCACGAAACACTCATAAAGAAACACTATTACAAGATAAAATATACTCAGAAACTTAAAGCACATTCTGTAATCTAAATGTAAACAAAAGGATATATTTAGTGCATCTTAAATGTTTGTTCTAATCAGTAATGTCTGTAAACTCACGATTAGAGCAAACCTCTAACATCAATTAAATCAGTTCACAAAATGTTCCATTCAAACTGCAATTTAAATTTGCTGGTTTTTTACAGTTTAGGCTTGTAACCATTGTCTTTTGATATTTGTCAAGAGATTGTATTTGCTGAGGACACAGGAATTTGTGCTACATTACTGTAGACAATTTCCTAAAAATTAAAATTAGAAGTGGTTTTAATTTATGTTGTATTGCCATGTTCTTGGTGCAATTTCAAACTCACTTCATAATTGTTCATAATTGTAGCTACGTTTAAAATATGCATACAAATATATGACAGAGAATTGTTGCAACAACTCAATAAATAGATGTGACACCTGTTGTGGTGCATGTTAAACTACAACATTAAAAGTAATAATCTCAAAGTTTTACATTAAAATAAATGTTTGCTAAGTCAGTATCTATCACCTAATGAGGTAACACAGTTGATTAGCCTATGGCCCACTCATGAAAGCTCTTGCATTTGCAGTATTACAAAGTGGGTGTCGGTGGCGACATGCCCGGGAAAAATCACGAGTGGCGCATAGTTAGTGACGCATTTTCCATCACCCAGCAGTGGTTGGCTTACTTGAGTGTGAAGTGCCATACTGTTTTTCCAACTGCCAATATGTATGACATCACACTGGCAACACTGTTGGGATCAAATAAATCAACATGAGATGTTCCTCATTCCTCATCACTCTTAGTGCTACAGTGGAAATTCTGATGAAATAATTTCTCAACGTCTCTTTTGAATTTGTAGGAGAAATGTACTGTGGCGATGACATATCAGGGTTATTGGTGGTTGATAGTTCCTCACCTACATATAATGAATTGGCACTTACCAAATAAACCAACATAACACTTTTTTCTGTTTTTTTCTCAAAATGTGTACCAAATTGCACCATCCTCTCTGTAAAATGCTCTAAAAACTAATTTAAATTACACACCTGCAAATTACTCCAGTAAATTACAGAATACTCCAGGAAAACTCCTCATCACTCTTGGTGCCACAGTGGAAATTAATGCAGCAGCTCTGATGAAATAGTTTCTCAACTTCTCTTTTGAATCTGTGGGAAAAATGTATTGTGGCGATGACATATCAGGGTTATTGGTGGTTGATAGTTCCTCACCTACATATAATGAATTGGCACTTACCAAATAAACCAACATAACACTTTTTTCTGTTTTTTTCTCAAAATGTGTACCAAATTGCACCATCCTCTCTGTAAAATGCTCTAAAAACTAATTTAAATTACACACCTGCAAATTACTCCAGTAAATTACAGAATACTCCAGGAAAACTCCTCATCACTCTTGGTGCCACAGTGGAAATTAATGCAGCAGCTCTGATGAAATAGTTTCTCAACTTCTCTTTTGAATCTGTGGGAAAAATGTATTGTGGCGATGACATATCAGGGTTATTGGTGAATGGAGTTTCTCATGAGTATGAGAGCATATATATAGGTATTTTTTCACCTAAATTCAATAACTGTTTTTGATAAATAAATAATTGTTTAGTTTTTTGCACAATACTTCATCAGCAGTGGTGGAAGTACTCAGATCCTTTACTGAAGTAACAGTAGCAATATCACAATGTAAAAGTACCTGCATTTAAAATCCTATTTAAGGTAAAAGAACAAAAGTATTATCAGTTTACTTAGTATTAAAAGTAAGTGTAAGTGTTTTGCAGAAAACCTCTGATATATTAATACATTCATTAAAGTATATTACTAATACTGGTGCATCAGTGTGTAAAATTTACTGTTGTTCTGCTCAAGGTGGAGCTAGTTTTATATACACTTAAGTCCAGTGGTTCCCAACATAGGGGTTGGGCCTCTCCTGAGGGTCATAAGATAAATTTGAGGGGTTGTGAGATGATTAACAACAGAACATAAAGTTCTGATACATAAATTTGCATTCATTTTTCAGACTTTTCTCTAATCTTTGATTTTTTTGTGAAATATTGCAGATCTCTTTGGGCCTCAGATAGATATTTAAATAAAACCACATGAGAAGTTTAGGGGTGAAAAGTCTCAAAGGGAAATATTCAAGTACAAGTACTTTAAATCAGTGGTTTCCAACCTTTTTGGCTTCTGATGTCTTACAAAAAGCAGTGTGTAGTCGGGGTCACATTTCACATGTCTATGAGTTGTTAACAGCTCCACCAAATAGTGGTTTTTCCCTCTAAACTTCTCACATTGTTTCATTTCAATAAATATTCAAATACAATATTTCAGCAAAAATCAAAGATTAGAGAAAAAGTCCAAAAACTGAAAACAGATTTGTATATCAGAACTTTGATTTTTTCTTCTTTCCCCTCCCATTAATCATCTCACGACCCCTCAGATTTATCTGCTGACCCTTTGGAGGGGCCTGACCCCTAGGTTGGGAACCACTGGACTAAACTAGCTAACTGTATATAAAGTAGTTGAAACTAGCTCCACCTCCAGCAGCTACAACAGTAACATGCTGCTCTAACACTGATGCTTCACTATTAATAATCTAATGATGTCATATATAATAATATATCAGTCAGAGGGACCAAACCACTACTTTTACTGCAATACTTTAACTACATTTTGCTGCTGATACTTTTACTTAAGTAAGATTTTCTATGCATGACTTTTACTTGTAATATTTTTACATTGCTGTATTGGTACTTTTACTTCTCCTTCACTGGTTTCATCACTGGTTCAAAGTCTCTTGTAATGGAAAAGAAATTGTATCTCAGACAAGTGTCTCATATATATTCAGGAATAATATTGGACCAGACACCCTCCTGTAAGTCTGTTGCTGCTAAAATATTATCTAAGTGTGCCAGCAAACTCAAGTTCCTGTTTAGCAGAACGAAGCTTGGTAGTGTGGTTTGACAGCCAAATTTAGGAACAAACTGCAGGTGATGCAAGATCATATTATTCAGTATTTATTAAATGCATCTCCTCCAGCTCATGTTGGTAGTGATGAATTCAGAATGGAAGGACTGTACAATATTATCAGTGGGTATGCTCCACAGTGCTTGTGTACTCAGATAACAATGGTTCATACTCAGCATAACTATAATACCCGGGCCATTGTGTGTTCATGTTAAGTGTCTCAAGTAGATAATGAAGCCAGAAGTTCCTTTTTTCTTTACACTGGTGGCATGTTGTGGAGCAGTCTTTTGCTACACCTCTGAAAACTCTGAATGAGGTATTGCCCATTTTGAGAAGAAATATTGTAAAAATGTAGAAATTAACATTTTAATGTTAAATAAATGCACAGATAGAGGTCTGGTTTGTTCATTCTTCAAAGTATGAGGTTTATAAAGGCAATCAAGCACTTGGAGAGACAATGTCAGGGTCTGTCTCTGCTGACATTGGCCTCAGCGCCACCTTGCGGACAAATTACTGTACAGCTACCTTCTTCTTCTGTCTCTCTTTCATTGCTGACAAAACCTCTCCTACATCCCTTGGTGTTATATTTAATGTTATACTTAAAATGTAAATACACCTTCAAATTCTGCAAGCTAAGTTTTAAAGTCTCACTCCACTCAATGTGTTACTTCACCTTCACTGTCCAGACTGACGTATGTACAGTGTTTGCAAGTAGACTTATTATTCAACACAGAGTATTTTTATATGACTTATAATGTGTGGAGGGGATCTTTACAGATCACAGAGGCGCATTTCTGAAACACATTTATGTGTTGTGCCAGTACACAGTTTTAGCCCTGGTGTTTGTTAACATTACTGTTCGTAAACCCAGAAGCTTCTAGTGAAGCATTTATCTACTGACCTATGTTGTGTTTACTGCCCCAGAGGGGAAATAAATCTCTTGTTAATGTCCACCATGTCCATGAAGGGTTGCTAACATTACTGGCTACATTACAGCCAGGAGGCAGGATGAATCAGCTTTGAAACAGAGGTCTACAACCACAGTTTACAGCCGCAGTTCTGGCAAATGAAAAGTACAAAACCCATTCAAAACTAATAATTAATAATAACTATTATTAAGACTAAAGGATATAACTCTCAGAAAAAAAGTCTTCTGCTCTCAATTTGATCTCAGTCAGTGTGATATTTGAAAATGAGAGCAGATCATGGTCTTGCAAGTATTTGGCCAAACCTTCACCAATTTGTTTTTATACTAAGCTTTGTTGTTCTCTGATGATGTTTCTCAGTACAATAATACTTATACACACTCATGCATTTCAAAATTAACTGCTTCTTCCTATTTTATCCTTTAGATGGCGCATCAAGCCTGACTTTTTAACGTAAGTATTTCAACCAGCATATACTATAATATACTTACAGTATTATTACTGTAAGTATTGTTTCATGCTATCTTAGACAAATCATACATAGAGATTTACAGGTCAATAAACTTCTTCTGTGGTGTAGTTTAATGAGTGTATAAATGTTTGTGCTTGTGTAACGGGATTCATAAAACACACAGACTGATGTGCTTCAATGCTTAAGCCTTTTAATTGAGCAGAGTACAAGAAACACTGGTTCACTCTCTGGAATCAGTTTGTACTAAAAGCACAAACTTGTTCCTTGAGTAGTGTTACAGCAATAGGAAAGAAGTATGGATTACTACATGCAGGAGCCTACATGTGATGAGGACACAAAGATAGTTAAGTATGCAAACACATCATCACACTTCCACCCACTTCCTCTGGTTGTGACAGGTATTGCATTTCTTTGCATCATCCAAAGAGATCTCATTCGTTTCTGGCACAGACAAACGGATGTTTTTCCCTGCAATGATCGTCGTCAAATCTCTTATAATCTGTAAAAAGACACAGAGGTTTTATTAGGGATGAATTGTCTTCTTTCTCACGCAACCAATGAATTTGTCTATTGAATTTGTTAAATTTTGCACAAAAACTGGAGAGGTGTTTAATCCAAAACAAACTGATTACAGAGAACAATACAACAACACACAACAAAACTGTTAATTTGTTGTGGAAGGTTGTTAATATATTCATAAACCCTACACTGATTCTTGCTGTACATTCATGGAGCACTTAAACTGACTGGAGATGAAATGAACATCGTTTACTTTATAAAATGCAAGTTTATAAAAATTGTTTCTTGGTAGAGATTTAAAGGAAGTCACTGTGATAGCAAAACAAATTTCAACAGGTAGACTGTTCCAGACGGAAAATGCACATCTTAAGTTTTAACTGTAGATTCAAGATCTAAGATTGAGAACAGTTACATACAGACACAAAAGCTATGTATGCTAGAGCCAGACCATGGAGTGCTTTAAAAGTAATGAGTAAAACCTTAAAATCAATTCTAAAATCAACTGCACGCCAATGCAAAGAGGCTGTGATCTCTCTTGTTCTTCATGATTGACTGTTTCTGCTTTTGCACAAACCTAAAAATACAGCACCAGTTTCTCTTCCTTTGTCAAGCCAAGATATTAATGATCTAATAGATAAAGCTCTAGTGCTTTCAGTGAACAAATTTGTCATAAAGCCAATGTAAATTCTTTTAGCAACCTAGACTCAATAGTTCTGAGAACTTATTCTCATTTATCGGGCATCATCAGTGGGACACAAAAAAAAAGTACCAAACTTGACCCTATGCAGACGTCACTTGTTTTGATGTCTGCATTGGGAATTATTTGCCCAAACCCTGCTCAGACCTCAGGAAAAAAAAGAAAATGTTTCTCAAGCTAAATTGAAATTTACCTCCATAGTTCATCATCAAACAGACTGCTGATCCATAATGGTCAGGCATCCCTGGAGCCCAGTATGAAAAGCTGAAAGGTGAACCATCACTCCAGAGCCAAGTACCATGCTAAAAGATGAGAATACAGTATAATACAATATAGTGGACAGTATGGTTTATTAGGTAACTTTTAGATTTTGTTCAATCAATATACCTGTTCTGCATCGGAGCCTCCGAGCCATGCGACTGGATACGTGTGAGTTATTCTCAGTATCATACTTTGAATGATATGATGCTCATCAATGTTGTGCACTGATGCAAGGTTTCCACCATAGGCCTGACAATATTCCTACAGAGGTGAGAAGAACAGAGAGAGTGGAGTTATGTGGAGCCACATAAAGGACATATTACATATCAAGTAATAGAAAAACTCCCAGTTAGAAGAATATGCCAATTAACAATGTGTAAGTCTATACCAGCAGAATCAACATAGTATAGAAACTTTCTGCTCAGAAACCAAATCAGCCTGATTACCTCAGCATCAGCCCAAGTCAAGGGTGTTTGAACATAGAGGAAACAGCGACCGCTGTAACCAGTCCAACCACTGGGACAAACTGTTGATATCCTGACTTTGTCACTCTTTTCTGAAAACATATTTAGAAAAAAAGAACTTAAAATAGTGTAAATTAAGGTAGAGCACTGATGTTGTGCTTGTTTCAGACGATTAGCCTCAGATGTTTTCAATATTGTTTCACAATCACATACTCGTCCGTACACCGTGGATATTTTTACTTGACACAATCACAGTTCATGCTGACAATTACGCTCTTTCCATCGGAGTTTGCTGCAGCTCCCTCCACCACCCCAACCTCCTCCTTGTGTGGTATTTCATATTGTTGATTTGAAGGGGACATATTATGCTTTCTGTGATTTTCTGATATTTATATACTGTTATGATGTCAGATATCTCTGTTAAACATGGCCAAAGGTCCAAAAATTGAGGTGAACATATGTAAAAATGCTCCCTGGAAGTCAAAAGCCAGGGCTTCATCCTGATCTGAACGCCTCATTTGCAAAATTACCTCTATTTCCTCCACGTGATGATGTCAAATTGTTCGTGTATGCCCACAAATAGCCCTCTGTTGGTAGCCTTCACTCGCATATTTCGGACTGGATTTATAATTGATGATGTGTACAAATGTATATGAGAAGTTAGGCATAGAAAGAGAAAAGTGAAATCCTACTACTTCTGTTTGTTTATGTAGCCTCTCTAGCCGCTGGAAGTCTGCAGAGGGGCAGCTTCCGGGAAGCAGGAGGGGGCCCTTAAAGAGACAGGAGCTAAAATAGCCTGTTTCAGACAGAGGCTGAACTGAGGGACTGCATAAAGGGCCACTATAAGATAAATAAGGAGTTTTTGAACTGTAAATCATGTAAAGATATTCCAGTAGATTCCCCAAATGTAAATAAAGACATGGAAATGTTATGTATGTCACCTCATAAAGTTGATATCTGGCTCTTCAGCTGCTAAATATTGTGCTAAATCATCTTATCTGTCTGTTTGGTGCCGGTCTGTTAGTGTATCAGAACTGAAAACAGCTGCCTGCTGCAGCTGGAAATGCAGTTGACAAGAGCAGTGAAAGTGAACCAAAACAGTAAAGTTGCAGCTATGAAAAGCAATGAAGTGAAAGAGACTACAATACAACTCACCAGGGTCTGCTTCTGGAAGAGCTGCAGGTTTGAAACAAGAACAGACAGAATGTCTTTTTCAGGAAATATTGATTGTTAAAGATTAGTTCTACTAATGTTTTAAGATAAAAAAATATTCTGCTTTGATTAATAATCTGCGTCCTGATTGTTTTTTTTTCTACAAAAGAAGTTCATTTACTCTGCTTGAAATTCTTAAATTTACATCTTTTCCTTCTCTCTTATTGGAAAATCCAGAATGTATAAAAATGCAAATATTTTTTCATTACATTACAAAAGTTAAACTGCTGGACACAATTTTCCCATTTTCATTTGCATATTGGGCCATGATTGACTCCAAACTAGTTGTGAAGTTACAAGTCATGCTTTTAGATAATTCAGTGAGCACAGAGAAATGTTGTCCCATTCTGTATAGTGAAACTCAAACATCCAAATAAAGTAACAATAAGAAAAACACATTTTTAGGTGCAGGGGGACTTGCCATTTCTGCTCTTTCCCCGTGTTAATACTCACCAACAGCTGTGGTCAGTGCCATCATGACACAAACCAGTAGAGACACAGCCAGCATCTTCATGGTGGAGATAGTGCAGATGGTAAAGATGATGATTATCTACAATGAAGCGAGACAGACATGTTAGTAATGCTTCCAAAGAGAGCAGAGATGACAATAAGAGAGAATAGAGAAAGAAGAAAAGAGAAAAACCTGCTGCAGGATGATCTTGTCTTCTGTCTTCTCACTCAGTGTCAGCTTGAAGCTTCAGTCGTCCTGTGTAGAGGTGCTGAACAGGAGAAAGACGAGCTCTTATATACAAAAATGTATCTATCTATCTTTGTTTTAAATAAATACCACAGCCTACTCCACCCCGGTGTATGGATCATAAAATGCAGCTACATGGAAAGCCCTCTATAAAGGCTTATCAGATTCTGTGCATAAACCTTGGCACCACTTCCTACACTGTTGTTTACTTAAACAGCTAATTAGTGTTTTAAGAGACATACAGTGTTCCTGTTGCAGAATATTTATTGGCACGACAGCGTGTCACCTGGATAAACTATTCAGAAAATAGATGGACGGATGGGTTGTTGAATGGAGAAGCTGAAACATAGATCATATCAAATGATAAAGTGCAACATTTTATGATTTTTCTAATCATATTAGATCATATTCATTAGCATATACAGTATAATTAAACCTGGTAATTTACAAAGAATTTATACTGTATTACAGGTATTTTCTTACTAAAGGGTATCTGTTCCAAGCTACGTATGACCCACTGAGCAATCTGGTATTTGGGAGGAACTTAATGGAGGGGTTGACATTTCTTCAATTCTTTCATAAAGCAATAGTTAGGATGTGATAATTAACACTTAAGTAGTTTTTTCTTTCCATAATTATTCCTCCTGTTCATACTGACTATTAGAATGCACTAATGCACTTACTATGTAAGTGATGGGGGACAAAATCCACAGTCCTCCTTCTTTGCAAAAATGTATTTAAAAGTTTATCTGAAGCTAATATGAAGCTTCAGCGTCCAAATGAGTCAAATCAAGTAGATATCTTTCAACGTTACAGTCTTTTTAGTGCCAAAGTTCCTCTTTTTGTTACTATACTTCCACCGCAGCTCAACAAGGAAAGACAAAGAGGGAATTTGATGCTAAAAAGACTGTAAATGCGGCAGATATCCACTTGATATGACTAACTCAGACTGCTGAAGCCTCATATAAGCTTAACATCAACTTTTAAATGCATTTTTGCACAAAATGACTGTGTGGAAACACTGTGTTTTGGCCTCCATCACTTACATTGAAATCACATTTGAAGGGGATCCAGTATGAACAGGAGGAATGATTACAGTGAGGAAAACCTCTTTCACTGTTCATATTATTTTACAATCAGGACATTGACAGACAAAATAAACAATATCCAGGTTAATAACAGCAATGATGATACAATGATGCAATTCCAGTACAGCCACAAAACATCTGTTAAACAAGGCAGAAAGAGGCATAAACACATATTTGCATTTCATTTATACGGATGTAGCGACAGATGTTGTGGCCGCACTTGAATATGATAAACTTTGTTGCCCCTTAACTTTTTCTGTAATCACAAATAAAATATTGAGTGGAAATCCGTGTGCAAGGATTTCCACTCAATATTTTAATTCTACCGCATGATTATTTCTAGCCTACGAGATACCATTTGAGGTAAGTGAGATTTCTTTGTAATTTGGGTGGACTGACCTTTTAGCCCTTATGTTAAGCGGAGCAGCTGCAAGATGTAAATGTGCAGCAGGGCGTTGCTTAAAAAGAAATTCACTCTCATTTAAACCTACCCTTGGTAAATATGGATTAACAAATAATCACCATGGCTGTTATATCCATATGATCCACACTGATAGTCTGATGGAGCTCCACTGTGAAACTGGGAACAGATCCAGAACAATAAAAAAAAAAAAGAGACACAAGTCAAAAGAAATGTTGAAAACACAAGGACATCATGACCATACTGTCACTTACTGTGGTGTTCCTCTCTCGACACATTTTGTCTTACAGAGCCTCCGGTACATTTTGCAGAGAAGGGATGATGAATGTGGATTGTCAAGATAACTATGGAAGAGGATTAGGGCCATTTAAAGTTTAAAGTCAGAATTTAGACACAGTTAGCTGTAGACTAGCACTAGTGCTGTGCATTGGTGGTGTGTTGGTTTTTTGAGGGAAAACCCTGATAGCAAAACCATAGTTAGAAAAGGTTGCCACTAATGCACTGGCTCTGTTTTGAACAGTCATTATTTTGGGTGCTTATTGGGTTGCAACCAGTAGGGGGAAGAGGAAGAACAAGAAGAAGACAGTATGCGGTTGTAAATAGGCACAAATAGGAGGTTCCTTAATTGATTTGTGTTCCTCCTCTGAAAACAAAATGCTGTTCAAGACACTGCTGCAAATTGTGAAGTAAATAGCGTGATGATTGTATGATGTAGCATAAATGTAATGTCCATAAATGACTCAAATAAGTAAAAGTAAAGAAAGGTTCCCTCTATTGAAAAAAACAGCAGTGTAGATTTAACAGAGACTCACAGACCAGTTTGTTTTGATGCTTCAGCCTTTTACTTTTAAACAAGACAAGAAAGACAAGATCACTCTCTAGAATAAGGTGCTAAAAGCATTATTTCCAAAACACATTCAGTCTGCTCTTTAGATACAAGACCTGACAGACAAACCAGCTCCTGTTTATGTCACTTGTCACTTCGTTCCTTAAGTAGCGTTACAGCGATAGTAAAGAAATAAAGATGTCAAAGCGACTTCAGGTTATACATGTATATGAGACTGATAAAGCAAAGATGATTTTGCAAATATAAACACACATCCATCAGTGATTTTGAGTTACTTCATGCCTCAACCCAGGAATCCATCGATTTCCTTGCCACAGACAAACGGGAGATGATGGCTACACTTCGTGTCATCCCAGCAGTTGTTTTCTGTAAACACCATAAACACAGGAGCGTTTGTTCTTGTTCTGTATACCAACATCACCAGATAGAAAACTACTGAATGTTAAAACAACATTATGGTTACTGTGGAAAACATTCATAAGAGACCAATCTTTCTCTTACTTATTTATCAGAAACCATTTACAATGTAATTCTTATTTAATTAAACCAAAGAATATTTTATTCAGAGAGCTTTTGCAAAAAAATTAATCCTTTCGGCAAATTCCAAAACATTATGCTTTTTCCCCTGTTTTTTTTCCTTTAACCCATTATCATTTATACCACTCATAAATTAAAGTTATAATCCTTAAGATTTTTATTAAATCAAACCAGTTTTTGATTCAATCTATGGTCTGCATTTTCAGCACTTAATGTTTTTACATTCTGTAAATGCCTTTCTATGTAGTAGTTTTCATTGCCAGTGTCGGGATCCCACCCAGGATTCAGATTGCCTTCACAGGCTCGAGGGATTCACAGGACACGATGCAGCATCTAATCCAACATTACTGGTTTTAATTTCATTTTTATTGATATCAGCCTCATTGTTTACTGTTCAATCTGTTACAGTAGTATCAGAGCTGTAGTAGCCTCTTAACATGCACCCTTTTCTTTTTTTTTTTTTTTTTTGTATTTTCGCCTATTTGGCATACCCAAATGGAAAAGCTTATAACAGAAGAACCATGAGGCCAAAATGCATGT
The DNA here is from genome assembly GCF_910596095.1 of Thunnus maccoyii. Classification (NCBI taxonomy): domain Eukaryota; kingdom Metazoa; phylum Chordata; class Actinopteri; order Scombriformes; family Scombridae; genus Thunnus; species Thunnus maccoyii. The sequence continues at coordinate 21,204,859 of NC_056554.1, forward strand.
ATTATGCTTTATTTGAAAGGTAATATCTTCTAGTTTCTGGACATGTGTTGTTTAGCATGTGGCTAAGACACAACCAAAACTACATCAGTTCAAATAAGGCTCAAAAAAGTGTTTTTGGTCCTCATCTATATTGAGTCATATTTTGAATAACAATAACTAGGACATGCTTTATGCTAGAACTATGCAAATCACCACATATCTTCTACATCTTGTCAAGCACTCATATATAAAATTCCAGACCTCTAGGTCTAACCTTATCAGATCTAGGGAGTTTTTAGTTTGTGGTGTCACTGGTGTCCCCAAACCTCTTCAAACGTCTCCAAGTGGCCAAATTGTGCCAATTGCTTTTACTCATTACTGTGATGCTAAGCTGCTTAAAACTGGCATAAGCGGGTTGCCAGCGACCCAGTGGATGTAAAGAGATCAAATTATTGCTAATAAAAAGACATTTCCTACTGCTCCAGCTTCACAATAAAACCATTCATCTGGTGGGACCTGGGGCGGCTTTAACTGTGAAGCAGTCACAGGAAACACAATTTGTTTGTTACTGAGGATAGCACTAAATGCTTCAAAATTGTTTATCGAAAGTGATTTGAGTCCAAAAAACTGAACATTTTCAATGTTTTTAGCAAAGAAAAACTAGCATAAAATAAGATTGCATTTGCAATTATTGTTGACTGACTTCTTTATTAAAACAACCTGAGTTTGTTTACCTGCACTGCTAATAGATACACAAGTTGCCCTTCTATTGTATTTCTGACAAAGTAGCTGTAACTTTACACTCTCACTGGAAATAATGTGCTTTGATTCACCTCCATGGTTCATCTGTAAACAGTCCTGGCCAAAAAAGTTGTTGTCAGGCTGTCCAGAACACCAGTTCAGATCTATGAAACGTGAACCGTCACTCCACTGCCAATCGCCCTCCTAGACAAGAAAACAGAGTAGAATATGAGACATGATTTTAAAAAATGAATGAAACGACGTGTTATAATGAATAAAATCTATACCTTTTGTGCATCAGAGCCTCCAATCCATGCTTTTTTATACCCATTAGTGGCTGTCAATATCAGCTGCTGAATCATAAGGTACTCCCATATGTTATGTACTGATGCGAGGTTTGCAATCATGGATTGGCACTTTTTCTACAATAAATAAAATGGAGAGAAACAAATAAATAGAGGATTTGAAGGAAACCAAATCAGAATATCGATGGCCAAAGCGCAAAACCTCCTATCTGCAGAATTTTCTGATTGGCGGATTTCACTTTAGATGATGAGAATAAGGAAGGCTGCTCATATTCAGTCTGTCTGCAAGATAATCTCGCCCTTTGTTGTGACAGAAAAGTCACCTGGTGAAAACCTCCAATCAGGTTCGCTGGGAACATGTTGAGGCACAAAACCTCTGGCCCTAGTATACTACAATGTATTACATTTACTACACTGGCCCATCTTTTTACCTGAAAACAAACTTAATTTTATTTTTAATTTAATTTGAATTATTAACTTAATTTAGAGCATTGTTATGTAGAACCTCTTCCAACTTGCACCAAGTGCAAAAGCTCCTGTCTGCAAAAAGATCCAGGAAAAGTGGGGAAAAACCTCCTATCTGCACTTTGCTAGGTACTAATACCTAGTCGGTATTGTTAACACATAATATATTATGTACTGAGCAACCTTGACAAATAGCATTCTGGAAGAAAAGTCTGGAAGAAGTTTTTTTTAGTTCTCTCAAAAAAGTGCATTGTTCAGATAGAAGGTTTTGCTCTTCGGCCATCGATATGTCAATTAACCATTTATCTTATATGCAAGCAAAATAAAAAGAAGACTGAGGTGAAATTATCCTGATTACCTCAGCGTCAGCCCAATTCATGGCTCTTGGCATGTACCGAAAACAGCGACCTCTGAACCGACTCCAACCACTGGGACAATATATTGGCCTTTTGACCAGCTGTCTCTGATCTGAGAACAAATAAGAGAATACTGGGGAATCTTAAATCATCAAAAAAAACAAGACCCCATCACCCCTTTTCTGGTCTCTCTTTACTGGTCAGTTTTAGAGGTGATTTTAAAGAAATGGTTTGACATTTTGAAAAATACTCTTATTTGCTTTCTTGATACTTGGTATTTAAAGAGTGTGGCATGCTTTATTTTTACCCTTTCCAAAGCCAAAAATACAAAAGCAAAGGAGTAAGGAATGCACCAAATTATATGTTTATCTGCTCTTACGTAAGCTGTTATCGTTAGCATGTCTGGCCACCTAGCTTACTACCAACAACGTTACTTCTGAGGCCAAAGAGCACATCATTAACTAACTTAGTTTGTGAAGTTACAGATTTCATTTTAAAAAATGCCCTGTTCACAACTAGCACAACCACTGTGCAGTGTTTCCCACTGGTCCTGGATGCTATCAGAGTTTAAGCTAACGTTAGTGGCTTTGTTCTGATCTTTATTTGATTTAGGGAAAGTTTACACTCCAGCATTTTCTGAGATAACGTTACGTTTGACAGACATATCCAGTCTGTTTAGTACTCAAACTAAAAATGGTTTCTCTTGTAACTAGGGTTGCAATGATTAGTCTATCAATCAATTAGCTGGTCACAAGAAAATTGATCTGCATCTATTTTAATAATCAGTTAATTGTTAAAGTCCTTTTTCAAGCAAGACTGCCAAACATGTACTCACCTTCTTAAATGAGAGAATTTGCTGCTTATTCTTGTCTTAACATCATAGTCACTTAAATACCTTTGGTTTTGTTGAACAAGACATTTGGTAATATCACCATGGCCTCTAGGAAATTGTGATGGACATTTTAGCAGCTTTTGAGAATCAAGAAATTAATCAGTAGTTGCATCCCTACTTGCAACTTTAAAAAGTGAAAACATACACTTTGAAAATACAAAGATGTATGTAAGCACAGCAGCTTAACAGGGATATGGTCATACACATTAACATTTTCCTTATCATAATATCAGAACTAACTAGGTCTACCCACAAGCCTCTCCCTTTGTCAGGTAAAAACTGGTAAATTAACACGAAATCTTGGCGTGGTAAGGACAAAGTTAAAGAGAAATCTACAAGAATACACACTGACCTGTTTGATCCTTTGTAGCCTTTGCCTCTTGAACAGCTGGACAGTTTGACATAGAAGGTATTGACTCGGTTAATCTCTTCTTGTTATATATAATCTCTTCTTGTTATATATAGACAAATACAATCCCTGTTCATCCTACATAACACAATTACTATATAATATTTACCGTCAGCAGTGGTCAGAGCCATCAAGGCACAAACAAGTGCAGACACAGTCAGAATCTTCATGTTGGAGATGATGGTGATGACAAGCTTCAATAATGTTGCTCAAGACAAGCAGCTCTTATATACAGTTACTTATCTTGACATCTCACACAAAACAGGGAACTCACGAAACACTCATAAAGAAACACTATTACAAGATAAAATATACTCAGAAACTTAAAGCACATTCTGTAATCTAAATGTAAACAAAAGGATATATTTAGTGCATCTTAAATGTTTGTTCTAATCAGTAATGTCTGTAAACTCACGATTAGAGCAAACCTCTAACATCAATTAAATCAGTTCACAAAATGTTCCATTCAAACTGCAATTTAAATTTGCTGGTTTTTTACAGTGTAGGCTTGTAACCATTGTCTTTTGATATTTGTCTAGAGATTGTATTTGCTGAGGACACAGGAATTTGTGCTACATTACTGTAGACAATTTCCTAAAAATTAAAATTAGAAGTGGTTTTAATTTATGTTGTATTGCCATGTTCTTGGTGCAATTTCAAACTCACTTCATAATTGTTCATAATTGTAGCTACGTTTAAAATATGCATACAAATATATGACAGAGAATTGTTGCAACAACTCAATAAATAGATGTGACACCTGTTGTGGTGCATGTTAAACTACAACATTAAAAGTAATAATCTCAAAGTTTTACATTAAAATAAATGTTTGCTAAGTCAGTATCTATCACCTAATGAGGTAACACAGTTGATTAGCCTATGGCCCACTCATGAAAGCTCTTGCATTTGCAGTATTACAAAGTGGGTGTCGGTGGCGACATGCCCGGGAAAAATCACGAGTGGCGCATAGTTAGTGACGCATTTTCCATCACCCAGCAGTGGTTGGCTTACTTGAGTGTGAAGTGCCATACTGTTTTTCCAACTGCCAATATGTATGACATCACACTGGCAACACTGTTGGGATCAAATAAATCAACATGAGATGTTCCTCATTCCTCATCACTCTTAGTGCTACAGTGGAAATTCTGATGAAATAATTTCTCAACGTCTCTTTTGAATTTGTAGGAGAAATGTACTGTGGCGATGACATATCAGGGTTATTGGTGGTTGATAGTTCCTCACCTACATATAATGAATTGGCACTTACCAAATAAACCAACATAACACTTTTTTCTGTTTTTTTCTCAAAATGTGTACCAAATTGCACCATCCTCTCTGTAAAATGCTCTAAAAACTAATTTAAATTACACACCTGCAAATTACTCCAGTAAATTACAGAATACTCCAGGAAAACTCCTCATCACTCTTGGTGCCACAGTGGAAATTAATGCAGCAGCTCTGATGAAATAGTTTCTCAACTTCTCTTTTGAATCTGTGGGAAAAATGTATTGTGGCGATGACATATCAGGGTTATTGGTGAATGGAGTTTCTCATGAGTATGAGAGCATATATATAGGTATTTTTTCACCTAAATTCAATAACTGTTTTTGATAAATAAATAATTGTTTAGTTTTTTGCACAATACTTCATCAGCAGTGGTGGAAGTACTCAGATCCTTTACTGAAGTAACAGTAGCAATATCACAATGTAAAAGTACCTGCATTTAAAATCCTATTTAAGGTAAAAGAACAAAAGTATTATCAGTTTACTTAGTATTAAAAGTAAAATTTCTTGTTTTGCAGAAAACCTCTGATATATTAATACATTCATTAAAGTATATTACTAATACTGGTGCATCAGTGTGTAAAATTTACTGTTGTTCTGCTCAAGGTGGAGCTAGTTTTATATACACTTAAGTCCAGTGGTTCCCAACATAGGGGTCGGGCCTCTCCTGAGGGTCATAAGATAAATTTGAGGGGTTGTGAGATGATTAACAACAGAACATAAAGTTCTGATACATAAATTTGCATTCATTTTTCAGACTTTTCTCTAATCTTTGATTTTTTTGTGAAATATTGCAGATCTCTTTGGGCCTCAGATAGATATTTAAATAAAACCACATGAGAAGTTTAGGGGTGAAAAGTCTCAAAGGGAAATATTCAAGTACAAGTACTTTAAATCAGTGGTTTCCAACCTTTTTGGCTTCTGACGTCTTACAAAAAGCAGTGTGTAGTCGGGGTCACATTTCACATGTCTATGAGTTGTTAACAGCTCCACCAAATAGTGGTTTTTCCCTCTAAACTTCTCACATTGTTTCATTTCAATAAATATTCAAATACAATATTTCAGCAAAAATCAAAGATTAGAGAAAAAGTCCAAAAACTGAAAACAGATTTGTATATCAGAACTTTGATTTTTTCTTCTTTCCTCTCCCATTAATCATCTCACGACCCCTCAGATTTATCTGCTGACCCTTTGGAGGGGCCTGACCCCTAGGTTGGGAACCACTGGACTAAACTAGCTAACTGTATATAAAGTAGTTGAAACTAGCTCCACCTCCAGCAGCTACAACAGTAACATGCTGCTCTAACACTGATGCTTCACTATTAATAATCTAATGATGTCATATATAATAATATATCAGTCAGAGGGACCAAACCACTACTTTTACTGCAATACTTTAACTACATTTTGCTGCTGATACTTTTACTTAAGTAAGATTTTCTATGCATGACTTTTACTTGTAATATTTTTACATTGCTGTATTGGTACTTTTACTTCTCCTTCACTGGTTTCATCACTGGTTCAAAGTCTCTTGTAATGGAAAAGAAATTGTATCTCAGACAAGTGTCTCATATATATTCAGGAATAATATTGGACCAGACACCCTCCTGTAAGTCTGTTGCTGCTAAAATATTATCTAAGTGTGCCAGCAAACTCAAGTTCCTGTTTAGCAGAACGAGGCTTGGTAGTGTGGTTTGACAGCCAAATTTAGGAACAAACTGCAGGTGACGCAAGATAATATTATTCAGTATTTATTAAATGCATCTCCTCCAGCTCATGTTGGTAGTGATGAATTCAGAATGGTAGGACTGTACAATATTATCAGTGGGTATGCTCCACAGTGCTTGTGTACTCAGATAACAATGGTTCATACTCAGCATAACTATAATACCCGGGCCATTGTGTGTTCATGTTAAGTGTCTCAAGTAGATAATGAAGCCAGAAGTTCCTTTTTTCTTTACACTGGTGGCATGTTGTGGAGCAGTCTTTTGCTACACCTCTGAAAACTCTGAATGAGGTATTGCCCATTTTGAGAAGAAATATTGTAAAAATGTAGAAATTAACATTTTAATGTTAAATAAATGCACAGATAGAGGTCTGGTTTGTTCATTCTTCAAAGTATGAGGTTTATAAAGGCAATCAAGCACTTGGAGAGACAATGTCAGGGTCTGTCTCTGCTGACATTGGCCTCAGCGCCACCTTGCAGACAAATTACTGTACAGCTACCTTCTTCTTCTGTCTCTCTTTCATTGCTGACAAAACCTCTCCTACATCCCTTGGTGTTATATTTAATGTTATACTTAAAATGTAAATACACCTTCAAATTCTGCAAGCTAAGTTTTAAAGTCTCACTCCACTCAATGTGTTACTTCACCTTCACTGTCCAGACTGACGTATGTACAGTGTTTGCAAGTAGACTTATTATTCAACACAGAGTATTTTTATATGACTTATAATGTGTGGAGGGGATCTTTACAGATCACAGAGGCACATTTCTGAAACACATTTATGTGTTGTGCCAGTACACAGTTTTAGCCCTGGTGTGTGTTAACATTACTGTTCGTAAACCCAGAAGCTTCTAGTGAAGCATTTATCTACTGACCTATGTTGTGTTTACTGCCCCAGAGGGGAAATAAATCTCTTGTTAATGTCCACCATGTCCATGAAGGGTTGCTAACATTACTGGCTACATTGCAGCCAGGAGGCAGGATGAATCAGCTTTGAAACAGAGGTCTACAACCACAGTTTACAGCCGCAGTTCTGGCAAATGAAAAGTACAAAACCCATTCAAAACTAATAATTAATAATAACTATTATTAAGACTAAAGGATATAACTCTCAGAAAAAAAGTCTTCTGCTCTCAATTTGATCTCAGTCAGTGTGATATTTGAAAATGAGAGCAGATCATGGTCTTGCAAGTATTTGGCCAAACCTTCACCAATTTGTTTTTATACTAAGCTTTGTTGTTCTCTGATGATGTTTCTCAGTACAATAATACTTATACACACTCATGCATTTCAAAATTAACTGCTTCTTCCTGTTTTATCCTTTAGATGGCGCATCAAGCCTGACTTTTTAACGTAAGTATTTCAACCAGCATATACTATAATATACTTACAGTATTATTACTGTAAGTATTGTTTCATGCTATCTTAGACAAATCATACATAGAGATTTACAGGTCAATAAACTTCTTCTGTGGTGTAGTTTAATGAGTGTATAAATGTTTGTGCTTGTGTAACGGGATTCATAAAACACACAGACTGACGTGCTTCAATGCTTAAGCCTTTTAATTGAGCAGAGTACAAGAAACACCAGTTCACTCTCTGGAATCAGTTTGTACTAAAAGCACAAACTTGTTCCTTGAGTAGTGTTACAGCAATAGGAAAGAAGTATGGATTACTACATGCAGGAGCCTACATGTGATGAAGACATAAAGATAGTTAAGTATGCAAACACACCATCACACATCCACCCACTTCCTCTGGTTGTGACAGGTATTGCATTTCTTTGCATCCAAAGAGATCTCATTCGTTTCTGGCACAGACAAACGGCTTTGTGTAATGGCAAGGCTGGTCGTCAAATCTCTTATAATCTGTAAAAGGACACAGGGAGAGCCAATGCAAAGAGGCTGTGATCTCTCTTGTTCTTCATGATTGACTATTTCTGCTTTTGCACAAATCTAAAAATACAGCACCAGTTTCTCTTACTTTGTCAAGCCAAGATATTATTTGATCTAATAGATTAAGCGCTAGTGATTTCAGCGAACAAATTTGTCATAAAGCCAATGTAAACTCTTTTAGCAACCTAGACTCAATAGTTCTGAGAACTTATTCTCATTTATCGGGCATCATCAGCAGGAAACCAAACAAAAAAACTTACCAAACTTGACCCAATGCAGACGTCACTTGTTTTGATGTCTGCATTGAATAATTATTTGCCCAAACCCTGCTCAGACCTCAGGGGAAAAAAAGGAAATGTTTCTCAAGCTAAATTTAAATTTACCTCCAAAGTTCATCAACAAACAGTCTGCCGACGCACGATTGTCAGGCTGCCCTGGAGCCCAGTATGAAAAGCTGAAAGGTGAACCATCACTCCAGAACCAAGTGCCCTCCTAGAAGATGAGAATACAGTATAATACAATATAGTGGACAGAATGGTTTATTAGGTAACTTTTAGATTTTGTTCAATCAATATACCTGTTCTGCATCAGAGCCTCCGAGCCATGCAAGTGGATACGTGTGAGTTATTCTCAGTATCATACTTTGAATGATATGATACTCATCAATGTTTTGCACTGATGCAAGGTTTCCACCACGGGACAGACAATTTCTCTACAGAGGCGAGAAGAACAGAGAGAGTGCAGTTATGTGGAGCCACACAAAGGACATATTACATATCAAGTAATACAAAAACTCCCAGTTAGAAGAATATGCCAATTAACAATGTGTAAGTCTATACCAGCAGAATTAACATAGTATAGAAACTTTCTGCTCAGAAACCAAATCAGCCTGATTACCTCAGCATCAGCCCAAGACAAGGGTGTTTGAACATAGAGGAAACAGCGACCGCTGAAACCAGTCCAACCACTGGGACAAACTGTTGATATCCTGACTTTGTCACTCTTTTCTGAAAACATATTTAGAAAAAAAGAACTTAAAATAGTGTTAATTAAGGCAGAGCACTGATGTTGTGCTTGTTTCAGACGATTAGCCTCAGATGTTTTCAATGTTGTTTCACAATCACATACTCGTCCGTACACCGTGGATATTTTTACTTGACACAATCACAGTTCATGCTGACAATTACGCTCTTTCGCTCTTTCCATCGGAGTTTGCTGCAGCTCCCTCCACCACCCCAACCTCCTCCTTGTGTGGTATTTCATATTGTTGATTTGAAGGGGACATATTATGCTTTCTGTGATTTTCTGATATTTATATACTGTTATGATGTCAGATATCTCTGTTAAACATGGCCAAAGGTCCAAAAATTTAGGTGAACATATGTAAAAATGCTCCCTGGAAGTCAAAAGCCAGGGCTTCATCCTGATCTGAACGCCTCATTTGCAAAATTACCTCTATTTCCTCCACGTGATGATGTCAAATTGTTCATGTATGCCCACAAATAGCCCTCTGTTGGTAGCCTTCACTCACATATTTCGGACTGGATTTATAATTGATGATGTGTACAAATGTATATGAGAAGTTAGGCTTAGAATGAGAAAAGTGAAATCCTACTACTTCTGTTTGTTTATGTAGCCTCTCTAGCCACTGGAAGTCTGCAGAGGGGCAGCTTCCGGGAAGCAGGAGGGGGCCCTTAAAGAGACAGGGGCTAAAATAGCCTGTTTCAGACAGAGGCTGAACTGACTGCATAAAGGGCCACTATAAGATAAATAAGGAGTTTTTGAACTGTAAATCATGTAAAGATATTCCAGTAGATCCCCAAAATGTAAATAAAGACATGGAAATGTTATGTATGTCACCTCATAAAGTTGATATCTGGCTCTTCAGCTGCTAAATATTGTGCTAAATCATCTTATCTGTCTGTTTGGTGCCGGTCTGTTAGTGTATCAGAACTGAAAACAGCTGCCTGCTGCAGCTGGAAATGCAGTTGACAAGAGCAGTGAAAGTGAACCAAAACAGTAAAGTTGCAGCTATGAAAAGCAATGAGGTGAAAGAGACTACAATACAACTCACCAGGGTCTGCTTCTGGAAGAGCTGCAGGTTTGAAACAAGAACAGACAGAATGTCTTTTTCAGGAAATATTGATTGTTAAAGATTAGTTCTACTAATGTTTTAAGATAAAAAAATATTCTGCTTTGATTAATAATCTGCGTCCTGATTGTTTTTTTTTCTACAAAAGAAGTTCATTTACTCTGCTTGAAATTCTTAAATTTACATCTTTTCCTTCTCTCTTATTGGAAAATCCAGAATGTATAAAAATGCAAATATTTTTTCATTACATTACAAAAGTTAAACTGCTGGACACAATTTTCCCATTTTCATTTGCATATTGGACCATGATTGACTCCAAACTAGTTGTGAAGTTACAAGTCATGCTTTTAGATAATTCAGTGAGCACAGAGAAATGTTGTCCCATTCTGTATAGTGAAACTCAAACATCCAAATAAAGTAACAATAAGAAAAACACATTTTTAGGTGCAGGGGGACTTGCCATTTCTGGTCTTTCCCCGTGTGAATACTCACCAACAGCTGTGGTCAGTGCCATCATGACACAAACCAGTAGAGACACAGCCAGCATCTTCATGGTGTAGATAGTGCAGATGGTAAAGATGATGATTATCTTCAATGAAGCAAGACAGACATGTTAGTAATGCTTCCAAAGAGAGCAGAGATGACAATAAGAGAGAATAGAGAGAGAAGAAAAGAGAAAAACCTGCTGCAGGATGATCTTGTCTTCTGTCTTCTCACTCAGTGTCAGCTTGAAGCTTCAGTCGTCCTGTGTAGAGGTGCTGAACAGGAGAAAGACGAGCTCTTATATACAAAAATGTATCTATCTATCTTTGTTTTAAATAAATACCACAGCCTACTCCACCCCGGTGTATGGATCATAAAATGCAGCCACATGGAAAGCCCTCTATAAAGGCTTATCAGATTCTGTGCATAAACTTTGGCACCACTTCCTACACTGTTGTTTACTTAAACAGCTAATTAGTGTTTTAAGAGACATACAGTGTTCCTGTTGCAGAATATTTATTGGCACGACAGCGTGTCACCTGGATAAACTATTCAGAAAATAGATGGACGGATGGGTTGTTGAATGGAGAAGCTGAAACATAGATCATATCAAATGATAAAGTGCAACATTTTATGATTTTTCTAATCATATTAGATCATATTCATTAGCATATACAGTATAATTAAACCTGGTAATTTACAAAGAATTTATACTGTATTACAGGTATTTTCTTACTAAAGGGTATCTGTTCCAAGCTACGTATGACCCACTGAGCAATCTGGTATTTGGGAGGAACTTAATGGAGGGGTTGACATTTCTTCAATTCTTTCATAAAGCAATAGTTAGGATGTGATAATTAACACTTAAGTAGTTTTTTCTTTCCATAATTATTCCTCCTGTTCATACTGACTATTAGAATGCACTAATGCACTTACTATGTAAGTGATGGGGGACAAAATCCACAGTCCTCCTTCTTTGCAAAAATGTATTTAAAAGTTTATCTGAAGCTAATATGAAGCTTCAGCGTCCAAATGAGTCAAATCAAGTAGATATCTTTCAACGTTACAGTCTTTTTAGTGCCAAAGTTCCTCTTTTTGTTACTATACTTCCACCGCAGCTCAACAAGGAAAGACAAAGAGGGAATTTGATGCTAAAAAGACTGTAAATGCGGCAGATATCCACTTGATATGACTAACTCAGACTGCTGAAGCCTCATATAAGCTTAACATCAACTTTTAAATGCATTTTTGCACAAAATGACTGTGTGGAAACACTGTGTTTTGGCCTCCATCACTTACATTGAAATCACATTTGAAGGGGATCCAGTATGAACAGGAGGAATGATTACAGTGAGGAAAACCTCTTTCACTGTTCATATTATTTTACAATCAGGACATTGACAGACAAAATAAACAATATCCAGGTTAATAACAGCAATGATGATACAATGATGCAATTCCAGTACAGCCACAAAACATCTGTTAAACAAGGCAGAAAGAGGCATAAACACATATTTGCATTTCATTTATACGGATGTAGCGACAGATGTTGTGGCCGCACTTGAATATGATAAACTTTGTTGCCCCTTAACTTTTTCTGTAATCACAAATAAAATATTGAGTGGAAATCCGTGTGCAAGGATTTCCACTCAATATTTTAATTCTACCGCATGATTATTTCTAGCCTACGAGATACCATTTGAGGTAAGTGAGATTTCTTTGTAATTTGGGTGGACTGACCTTTTAGCCCTTATGTTAAGCGGAGCAGCTGCAAGATGTAAATGTGCAGCAGGGCGTTGCTTAAAAAGAAATTCACTCTCATTTAAACCTACCCTTGGTAAATATGGATTAACAAATAATCACCATGGCTGTTATATCCATATGATCCACACTGATAGTCTGATGGAGCTCCACTGTGAAACTGGGAACAGATCCAGAACAATAAAAAAGAAAAAGAGACACAAGTCAAAAGAAATGTTGAAAACACAAGGACATCATGACCATACTGTCACTTACTGTGGTGTTCCTCTCTCGACACATTTTGTCTTACGGAGCCTCTGGTACATTTTGCAGAGAAGGGATGATGAATGTGGATTGTCAAGATAACTATGGAAGAGGATTAGGGCCATTTAAAGTTTAAAGTCAGAATTTAGACATGGTTTGCTGTAGACTAGCACTAGTGCTGTGCATTGGTGGTGTGTTGGTTTTTTGAGGGAAAACCCTGATAGCAAAACCATAGTTAGAAAAGGTTGCCACTAATGCACTGGCTCTGTTTTGAACAGTCATTATTTTGGGTGCTTATTGGGTTGTAACCAGTAGGGGGAAGAGGAAGAACAAGAAGAAGACAGTATGCGGTTGTAAATAGGCACAAATAGGAGGTTCCTTAATTGATTTGTGTTCCTCCTCTGAAAACAAAATGCTGTTCAAGACACTGCTGCAAACTGTGAAGTAAATAGCGTGATGATTGTATGATGTAGCATAAATGTAATGTCCATAAATGACTCAAATAAGTAAAAGTAAAGAAAGGTTCCCTCTATTGAAAAAAACAGCAGTGTAGATTTAACAGAGACTCACAGACCAGTTTGTTTTGATGCTTCAGCCTTTTACTTTTAAACAAGACAAGAAAGACAAGATCACTCTCTAGAATAAGGTGCTAAAAGCATTATTTCCAAAACACATTCAGTCTGCTCTTTAGGTACAAGACCTGACAGACAAACCAGCTCCAGTTTATGTCACTTGTCACTTCGTTCCTTAAGTAGCGTTACAGCGATAGTAAAGAAATAAAGATGTCAAAGCGACTTCAGGTTATACATGTATATGAGACTGATAAAGCAAAGATGATTTTGCAAATATAAACACACATCCATCAGTGATTTTGAGTTACTTCATGCCTCAACCCAGGAATCCATCGATTTCCTTGCCACAGACAAACGGGAGATGATGGCTACACCTCGTGTCATCCCAGCAGTTGTTTTCTGTAAACACCATAAACACAGGAGCGTTTGTTCTTGTTCTGTATACCAACATCACCAGATAGAAAACTACTGAATGTTAAAACAACATTATGGTTACTGTGAAAAACATTCATAAGAGACCAATCTTTCTCTTACTTATTTATCAGAAACCATTTACAATGTAATTCTTATTTAATTAAACCAAAGAATATTTTATTCAGAGAGCTTTTGCAAAAAAATTAATCCTTTCGGCAAATTCCAAAACATTATGCTTTTTCCCCTGTTTTTTTCCTTTAACCCATTATCATTTATACCACTCATAAATTAAAGTTATAATCCTTAAGATTTTTATTAAATCAAACCAGTTTTTGATTCAATCTATGGTCTGCATTTTCAGCACTTAATGTTTTTACATTCTGTAAATGCCTTTCTATGTAGTAGTTTTCATTGCCAGTGTCGGGATCCCACCCAGGATTCAGATTGCCTTCACAGGCTCGAGGGATTCACAGGACACGATGCAGCATCTAATCCAACATTACTGGTTTTAATTTCATTTTTATTGATATCAGCCTCATTGTTTACTGTTCAATCTGTTACAGTAGTATCAGAGCTGTAGTAGCCTCTTAACATGCACCCTTTTCTTTTTTTTTTTTTTTTTTTTGTATTTTCGCCTATTTGGCATACCCAAATGGAAAAGCTTATAACAGAAGAACCATAATGCATGTATTATGCTTTATTTGAAAGGTAATATCTTCTAGTTTCTGGAAATGTGTTGTTTAGCATGTGGCTAAGACACAACCAAAACTACATCAGTTCAAATAAGGCTCAAAAAAGTGTTTTTGGTCCTCATCTATATTGAGTCATATTTTGAATAACAATAACTAGGACATGCTTTGTGCTAGAACTATGCAAATCACCACATATCTTCTACATCTTGTCAAGCACTCATATATAAAATTCCAGACCTCTAGGTCTAACCTTATCAGATCTAGGGAGTTTTTAGTTTGTGGTGTCACTGGTGTCCCCAAACCTCTTCAAACGTCTCCAAGTGGCCAAATTGTGCCAATTGCTTTTACTCATTACTGTGATGCTAAGCTGCTTAAAACTGGCATAAGCGGGTTGCCAGCGACTCAGTGGATGTAAAGAGATCAAATTATTGCTAATAAAAAGACATTTCCTACTGCTCCAGCTTCACAATAAAACCATTCATCTGGTGGGACCTGGGGCGGCTTTAACTGTGAAGCAGTCACAGGAAACACAATTTGTTTGTTACTGAGGATAGCACTAAATGCTTCAAAATTGTTTATCGAAAATTATTTGAGTCCAAAAAACTGAACATTTTCAATGTTTTTAGCAAAGAAAAACTAGCATAAAATAAGATTGCATTTGCAATTATTGTTGACTGACTTCTTTATTAAAACAACCTGAGTTTGTTTACCTGCACTGCTAATAGATACACAAGTTGCCCTTCTATTGTATTTCTGACAAAGTAGCTGTAACTTTACACTCTCACTGGAAATAATGTGCTTTGATTCACCTCCATGGTTCATCTGTAAACAGTCCTGGCCAAAAAAGTCGTTGTCAGGCTGTCCAGAACACCAGTTCAGATCTATGAAACGTGAACCGTCACTCCACTGCCAATCGCCCTCCTAGACAAGAAAACAGAGTAGAATATGAGACATGATTTTAAAAAATGAATGAAACGACGTGTTATAATGAATACCTATACCATTTGTGCATCAGAGCCTCCAATCCATGCTTTTTTATACCCATTAGTGGCTGTCAATATCAGCCGCTGAATCTCATGGTACTCCTCTATGTTATGTACTGATGCAAGGTTTGCATTCATGGATTGGCACTTTTTCTACAATAAATAAAATGGAGAGAAACAAATAAATAGAGGATTTGAAGGAAACCAAATCAGAATATCGATGGCCAAAGCGCAAAACCTCCTATCTGCAGAATTTTCTGATTGGCGGATTTCACTTTAGATGATGAGAATAAGGAAGGCTGCTCATATTCAGTCTGTCTGCAAGATAATCTCGCCCTTTGTTGTGACAGAAAAGTCACCTGGTGAAAACCTCCAATCAGGTTCGCTGGGAACATGTTGAGGCACAAAACCTCTGGCCCTAGTATACTACAATGTATTACATTTACTACACTGGCCCATCTTTTTACCTGAAAACAAACTTAATTTTATTTTTAATTTAATTTGAATTATTAACTTAATTTAGAGCATTGTTATGTAGAACCTCTTCCAACTTGCACCAAGCGCAAAAGCTCCTGTCTGCAAAAAGATCCAGGAAAAGTGGGGAAAAACCTCCTATCTGCACTTTGCTAGGTACTAATACCTAGTCGGTATTGTTAACACATAATATATTATGTACTGAGCAACCTTGACAAATAGCATTCTGGAAGAAAACAAAAGTTTTTTTTAGTTCTCTCAAAAAAGTGCATTTTTCAGATAGAAGGTTTTGCTCTTCGGCCATCGATATGTCAATTAACCATTTATCTTATATGCAAGCAAAATAAACAAGAAGACTGAGGTGAAATTATCCTGATTACCTCAGCGTCAGCCCAATTCATGGCTCTTGGCATGTACCGAAAACAGCGACCTCTGAACCGACTCCAACCACTGGGACAATATATTGGCCTTTTGACCAGCTGTCTCTGATCTGAGAACAAATAAGAGAATACTGGGGAATCTTAAATCATCAACATGAACAAGACCCCATCACCCCTTTTCTGGTCTCTCTTTACTGGTCAGTTTTAGAGGTGATTTTAAAGAAATGGTTTGACATTTTGAAAAATACTCTTATTTGCTTTCTTGATACTTGGTATTTAAAGAGTGTGGCATGCTTTATTTTTACCCTTTCCAAAGCCAAAAATACAAAAGCAAAGGAGTAAGGAATGCACCAAATTATATGTTTATCTGCTCTTACGTAAGCTGTTATCGTTAGCATGTCTGGCCACCTAGCTTACTACCAACAACGTTACTTCTGAGGCCAAAGAGCACATCATTAACTAACTTAGTTTGTGAAGTTAGAGATTTCATTTTAAAAAATGCCCTGTTCACAACTAGCACAACCACTGTGCAGTGTTTCCCACTGGTCCTGGATGCTATCAGAGTTTAAGCTAACGTTAGTGGCTTTGTTCTGATCTTTATTTGATTTAGGGAAAGTTTACACTCCAGCATTTTCTGAGATAACGTTACGTTTGACAGACATATCCAGTCTGTTTAGTACTCAAACTAAAAATGGTTTCTCTTGTAACTAGGGTTGCAATGATTAGTCTATCAATCAATTAGCTGGTCACAAGAAAATTGATCTGCATCTATTTTAATAATCAGTTAATTGTTAAAGTCATTTTTCAAGAAAAACTGCCAAACATGTATTCACCTTCTTAAATGAGAGAATTTGCTGCTTATTCTTGTCTTAACATCATAGTTAATTAAATATCTTTGGGTTTGTTGAACAAGACATTTGGTAATATCACCATGGCCTCTAGGAAATTGTGATGGACATTTTAGCAGCTTTTGAGAATCAAGAAATTAATCAGTAGTTGCATCCCTACTTGCAACTTTAAAAAGTGAAAACATACACTTTGAAAATACAAAGATGTATGTAAGCAAAGCAGCTAATTATCATAATATCAGAACTAACTTGCGCTACCCGCAAGCCTCTCCCTTTCTCAGGTAAAAACTGGTAAATTAACACGAAATCTTGGCGTGGTAAGGACAAAGTTAAAGAGAAATCTACAAGAATACACACTGACCTGTTTGATCCTTTGTAGCCTTTGCCTCTTGAACAGCTGGACAGTTTGACATAGAAGTTATTGACTTGATTAATCTCTTCTTGTTATATATAGACAAATAAAATTCCTGTTCATCCTACATAACACCATTACTATATAATATTTACCGTCAGCAGTGGTCAGAGCCATCAAGGCACAAACAAGTGCAGACACAGTCAGAATCTTCATGTTGGAGATGATGGTGATGACAAGCTTCAATAATGTTGCTCAAGACAAGCAGCTCTTAGGTACAGTTACTTATCTTGACATCTCACACAAAACAGGGAACTCACGAACACTCATAAAGAAACACTATTACAAGGTAAAATATACTCAGAAACTTAAAGCACAATCTGTAATCTAAATGTAAACAAAAGGATATATTTAGTGTATCTTAAATGTTTGTTCTCATCAGTAATGTCTGTAAACTCAGGATTAGAACAAACCTTTATCATCAATTAAATCAGTTAACAAAATGTTCAATTCAAACTGCAATTTAAATTTGCTGTTTTTTACAGTGTAGGCTTGTAACCATTGTCTTTTGGTATTTGTCAAGAGATTGTATTTGCTGAGGACACAGGAATTTGTGCTACATTACTGTAGACAATTTCCTAAAGATTAAAGTTAGATGTGGTTTTAATTTATGTTGTATTGCCATGTTCTTGGTGCAATTTCAAACTCACTTCATAATTGTTCATAATTATAGCTAAGTTTAAAATATGCATACAAATATATGACAGAGAAATGTTGCAACAACTCAATACATAGATGTGACACCTGTTGTGGTGCATGTTAAATTACAACATTAAAAGTAATAATCTCAAAGTTTTACATTAAAATAAATGTTTGCTAAGTCAGTATCTATCACCTAATGAGGTAACACAATTGATTAGCCTATGGCCCACTGATGAAAGCTCTTGCATTTGCAGTATTACAAACTGGGTGTCGGTGGCGACATGCCCGGGAAAAATCATCACCCAGCAGTGGTTGGCTTACTTGAATGTGAAGTGGCATACTGTTTTTCCAAGTGCCAATATGACTGATATCACACTGGCAACACTGTTGGGATCTCTGGGAAGTGAACAACAGTCACACAGCAGCTATTTTTAGGAGTGTGTTGGTTTGTATGTCAAACAATATGTTAACATAATAGGTTTTTTCAGTAATTTCTTAAAAGTAGCTGCAGTAAGTATTAATTCTTAGGATGTTTCTTTGTAAGGGTTATGTCATTTGGAAGTATACGTGAAATGTATCTAACATGCTAATATGTAGTTTGACACAATAACTACACACTGAAAACTAAGTATTTTCTGTCCGTCAAAGAATTGTTAAGAATCTAATTTATTAAGAATTTTTGCTAATTAACAACTACATATGAATCTGCATATAATGAATTAGCACTTCCCAAATAAATCAACATAACACTTTTTTCTGTTCTTCTTATGATTTGTACCAAATTGCACCATCCACTCTGTAAGATGTTATACAAATTAATTGTTAAATACCAGAAATTACTCCAGGAAATTAGCATAATATTTAAGAACCTGTAATAATAAAAACTTAAAAGTAAAAAAATAATACTCCAAATTATGCACCATTTAAGCTTACATAGCTTGCAAAATGTTTTGGTGACTTTTAACTAACTAGTAAATAATTTCAGCTGAGGACAAGAAAATTACACTGAAATGTCACAGTTATTACCTCCCTGAAGCAAGTAGCAACACATTTCAACATTATAGTATATTTCATGCACAGATTTAATTGACAAAACAAGCTGTATATTAGCCAATATAAATCAACAGTCCCTAAAACATTAAAATTACACCACATGGCCTGATTTTATATCTGTAATGTTTCTATATTCATGTAACATATTGCATTGTAAAACACAGACACTGGTATATTTTGGGGAGTTCTTCATACACTGATGTTGTGCAAAAGGCAAAGAAAGCCTTCACGGATGATTTAGCATTAAATGAGATGTTCCTCATTCCTCATCACTCTTAGTGCTACAGTGGAAATTCTGATGAAATAATTTCTCAACGTCTCTTTTGAATTTGTGGGAAAAATGTATTGTGGCGATGACATATCCCACATCCTCTCTGTAAAATGCTCTAAAAACTAATTTAAATTACACACCTGCAAATTACTCCAGGAAATTACAGAATACTCCAGGAAAACTCCTCATCACTCTTGGTGCCACAGTGGAAATTAATGCAGCAACTCTGATGAAATAGTTTCTCAACTTCTCTTTTGAATTTGTGGGAAAAATGTATTGTGGCGATGACATATCAGGGTTATTGGTGGCTGATAGTTTCTCATGAGTATGACAGTATATATATATATATAAACTTATCATGTGGTTTTATTTAAATAAAACCACATGATAAGTTTAGGAGTGAAAAGTCTCTTTAATGGAACTGCAAACAACTCATGACAAGGAGCTCCAGCTAGAGACTGCTTCTTTCTAAGAAATGAAATGTAGTGGAGTGGAAGTATGAAGTAGCATCAAATGGAAATGTTCAAGTAAAGTACAAGTTCTTTAAATCAGTGGTTTTCAACCTTTTTTGGGTTTTGACGTCTTACAATAAGCAGTGTGTAGTAGGGGTCATACTTCAGATGTCTATGAGTTGTTAACAGCTCCATCAAATAGTGGTTTTTCCCTCTAAACTTCTCACATGGTTTCATTTCAATAAATGTTCAAATGATCCAATATTTCATCAAAAATCAAAGATTTGTGTATCAGAACTTTGTTTTTTCTTCTTTCCTCTCCCATTAATCATCTCACGACCCCTCAGATTTATCTGCTGACCCTTTGGAGGGGCCTGACCCCTAGGTTGGGAACCACTAGACTAAACTAGCTAACTGTATATAAAGTAGTTGAAACTAGCTCCACCTCCAGCAGCTACAACAGTAACATGCTGCTCTAACACTGATGCTTCAGTATTAATAATCTAATGATGTCATATATAATAATATATCAGTCAGAGGGACCAAACCACTACTTTTACTGCAATACTTTAACTACATCAAGCTACCAATATTTTTATTTAAGTAAGATTTTCTATGCATGACTTTTACTTGTAATATTTTTACATTGCTGTATTGGTACTTTTACTTCTTCTTCACTGGTTTCATCACTGGTTCAAAGTCTCTTGTAATGGAACAGAAATTGTATCTCTGACAATTGTTTCATATATTTTCAGGTATAATATTGGACCAGACACCCTCCTGTAAGTCTGTTGCTGCTAAGATATTATCTAAGTGTGCCAGCAAACTCAAGTTCCTGTTTAGCAGAACGAGGCTTGGTAGTGTGGTTTGACAGCCAAATTTAGGAACAAACTGCAGGTGATGCAAGATAATATTATTCAGTATTTATTAAATGCATCTCCTCCAGCTCATGTTGGTAGTGATGAATTCAGAATGGTAGGACTGTACAATATTATCAGTGGGTATGCTCCACAGTGCTTGTGTACTCAGATAACAATGGTTCATACTCAGCATAACTATAATACCCGGGCCATTGTGTGTTCATGTTAAGTGTCTCAAGTAGATAATGAAGCCAGAAGTTCCTTTTTTCTTTGCACTGGTGGCATGTTGTGGAGCAGTCTTTTGCTACACATCCAGCTGTTAAAAATGAGAGGGGCTTATAGAAGTCAGGTAATAGGACTCATTTATGGAACAGGGTCACAGATTTATAATGAAATCTGCAATGACATTGTTACTTCAGCTATCAAATTGTCCTTGTACTTTGATGAAGGAGTTAACTTTTTATTTCTTAAATTGTTGTGATGTCTTTGCATTTCATGATTGTTTAGTTTTAATGTTAAATATCATGTGTTTCTTTGTTTCTTTGTCTTAACATCTTGGGACCATGGTGGAAATAAGTGTTTTCACTTTAACATGTTATCCCTCTGATTTTTGTTTTTGTGTCCATTATCCACAAATAAATCATATCAACTTTCCATTTTAGCTAGGCTCATGAAAAGTTAGTCAGCTGTTAAACGTTAGCTTTAATACATTAAAGGTAGACTATGCAGGATTTTTCAGTTGGCGTTTGTAAACACACAGCATTCAAAGTTGGCCCCTCCTCCCCAGAGAGTGAATGAAGAGAGCGAACAAAGCTGTGAATCAGATAAATAAAGTGTTATTTTCTGATTGTTTCACATTGGTTATGTTCTAAAGTGCAAATAAACACACCCACACCTTCGCACAACCCTGCGGGAGGGAAGGAAAGCCAAGCCAAGTTGTTTTTGTACCAAAACCTAACCAGGCCTTAACCACAGCGTTGTCACATCATAAAACATCATTATATTTTAATAATGATTTGTAACAGTTTTATAAAGCGCAGTCAAATTATGTTGTCCTGCCAATTACTGCTGATAGAGGCGCCATATTAGAAAACGCTCCTAACGTACATGCGTGCACTTTTCAAACCTTGGTGAGGCAAAAATCAACACTGACATGGTGGACCAGCGGATGTGTTACACTCTTTCACGTGATACCGTGTTGCACACAGAGACAGAGAGCAGAGCAGAGCAGAGCAACAGCGACGGCGATGTAACCTGGTCGCTATGCTACAAGTCCCGACCTCACACCCTGCACGCTGTTATTGTCTGGGGGCTACACACCCACTGCCCAAAGGTTGATGCCCAGAAGCGTCCCAAACACAGCAAAATAATAAGAACATACAGGCAGAAAGCAGGGTCTCTGCAGATAAACACACCGCCACACACTTCTAGTGAGTCATAAGTGATGATTGAGAGTCCATACATTGTTTTTCAGGAAAATCCTGCATAGTGTACCTTTAACCTACATGCTGGGACATTATAAAACACACACACAATGCTGCTGATAAATGTTTGATAGATGATTTATCTTTAATTAAAAGATAGATGCTGATATGAGATGATAACTCTGATGCAGTAATTTTTCAACTTCTATCTTCCTTGTTCAAGTATTTTTGTAGCTACTTTGTCTTATTTGATAATGATTTGGTAAAGCATATGTTCCCTCCTTCGTCACTCATTTAATTCTTCCATCAGTACTCACAAGAATCTTAATATTCATCAGGTTCCTTCAATCATTATTTTATCCATTAACAATTCATACAGAAGTGAAGCTCTACAACACCAGGATGAATTGTAAACTTGTTAAAATGTATTTATCAGACTGTAGAATGAACCATGATCAGAAATCCTGTAACTTACTCAAGTTTTAATTAACATTTTATAGAAACAGAACAAAACAAAGTGCACAACAGAAATAAGTCAACATATTGGACCCTCGTTTAAGGAAACAGCACCCAACGACGCCCCTTAGTAAGAGAAATGTGAGTAATAAGACAATCGAAATAGTGACCTTTCTTTGTCTGCTACCATTTATGACTTTAGTAACTCAAAATAATAGCTTCTGTTTTTGTAACACACACACACACACATTTTTCCTTTTAAAAAAAAAACATATTTGTTCTGACTCACTGCTGCTTTATAATTGCAGAGCAGTAAAAGTGGCATAGTCTGAATGCATGTGCAGAAACTGAAAAACAGCCGATTTTGTAGCATGAAAGGTGCCATTTCACATACATTTTCAAAGTAAAGAAAAACATAACATAATCTATGATTTGTACTGACTTGACAGAAACAATAGGAAACTCTCTTCACATTGTCATCGACAGACAAGATTATATTACTCTCATAAAATTCTCATTATTCTTAACCCTGCTAATGCTCGTTAAGACACCTGATCTGACAGTGATGGAAATTTGCACTAGCAAAGCTAATAAAACTAGAGCAGTTAACAGTTTATTTATGACCTTTTTACATCATGTGCAAGATTAAATTGTGTTCATACAGCTTTAAAAAATAAAAGGGGTCCCGGAGTAACAGTTAATCTTTCTAAAGATGCTACATGTTGTATAACATCAGATTATACTACTTTATGTAAATGAGATCAGGGCGAAGCTGATTGTCAGAGTCTGTTTCTCTACTTTGTGCAACGGATCACATTTCCCGTCAGTACCATCGCTTCCTCTTCTGGCATCTTTACTTCAAGAGG
Source organism: Thunnus maccoyii (assembly GCF_910596095.1). Taxonomy (NCBI): domain Eukaryota; kingdom Metazoa; phylum Chordata; class Actinopteri; order Scombriformes; family Scombridae; genus Thunnus; species Thunnus maccoyii. The sequence continues at coordinate 21,228,290 of NC_056554.1, forward strand.
ATGAACAAATAATTTCCCCCCAAGCTTTGTGCTGCCGTCAACAGACACTGAAGGCTGGAGCTCAGTTCGATGTGGAGGAACAGCGCCCTCTTCCTGTTTTGTGCCGTATAGCAAAGAAACACATCGATCACAGGCTTAGATTCTGCTCCTTTACGGTGTCTAACTGTAACATGTAGCACCTTTAAAAACTGACCTATAACCTTTTTTATACTCTATGAAATACTGCTTATGTTCTTGGTTTTGCAAGACAAAACTGATGCAATGTTACTGTGAAATTATAAGCAGAGCAAGGCACCAAAAAACTCTAAAGTTCGAATCCCAATGTGGCAATCCATGCTAAAATATTCATATATTCACAACATTTACATGAAAGAAGGCTCCAGACAGCAATCGGTCCTTAGTGGTTCGTCAAGCTGCAGACGTTTCACTTGCTCATCTTCACATTTTTAAATAAAAAAAAAAAAAAAAAGGGAAAAAAAAAAATCAGTAGTTTGAGTCAAAATTAATCCGAAATGGAGCCGTGAGAGCTTTGTGTTGAATTTCTTGATGGTTTCCGTTGAAGCTTCTGGTAATGTGTCTGGAAAAAAAAGAGGAAAACACACAATATTATGTTAAAGTGTGTTTAGTTTTGTTATGTGTGTGTTTAGTATTGTGTGTGTGTGTGTGTACCTGCAGGTTGTTGTAGTGTTTCTGGCTGCTGCAGTGGAGATCCTTGGCTGTGGTCTCATTCAGGTAGAAAACAGAGCAGAGATTACAGAAATACCCCGATTTAGGGACGACAAACTCCTGACCTGAAGAGAGAGAGAGAGAGAAACACAGGTAAAAAAAAAATATAACAAAACATTTTAATCTAAAATAATTAAACAAAACTACTGTGTCCTCGTCTTACCGAGCGGGTTGTTCGGTTTGAATGGCGGCAGCTTGAAGTCTGCGGCAACGCAAGGAGACTGAGAACGAGATCGCTTGGCTTCAGGTCCGATGAGCTCGCTCTTCCGTTTATTCACGACTAGAGAAGAGGAGGAAAGAACAATCTGTAAATCATTTGAGCTCCATCAACACTGTAACTAGAGCTAAAAATATATCATTTGGTGATAGAGAAGATAATGGGCTCATAGCCTTAATCCATCATTCTGTCTGCCCTGCTCCATCCTTCCTCCTCCTCCTCCTCCTCACCTGCTTCCAGGTTCTGGTTGTCAGGATGCTCCAGTTGCAGTTCCTGCCCAGCAGATGCAGCTTGGCTCGCTTCTTCCACGTCTGTCTTCTGAATCTCCACCTGGCTGTCGGTCGAGGACTGTTTGTCTGATGACGAGGAGGCGTCGAGTGAAGTGGGAGGCGGAGCATCAGTGCCAGCCGGTTCGTTTTCTTCCTCTTTCTCGCTGCTCTCTTTTTTCGCTCTGGTAGATTTTCTCACTGTGGTGAAACAAAACGAAGCAGATGAGGCAAAGGGAAGTAGAAAAATAAAGCAGTAGATTAAATTTCATGTTTTTTTAAATACAAAGATGCGGGTTACCAGGAGTCTGTCTGGTTCTCTTCTTGGCTCTGCTTTGTGTCCTGGTTATTACTGCTTCCTTTTCCTCCTCTTCAACTTCTCCCACCTCGTCCACTGTCACAAAGTGCATATTCTCTTCTAAAACATGACAAGAAAAACAACAATTCAGAAAATGATGTTGAAGGGATTCATTTTAACCAAGTTGGAAAGTGGAAGGACCATCATCACCATCTGATATTGCATTTCAAAATCTTCTTTTTGTGTGTTTTGCACTAACATTGCTGAATAAAATTCACTAACTAGTGCTTTATAGAAACTACGATTCTATGTGATGAGTAAATAATATAAACAGATCTTTTAAGCTACGCTAAATCTTTCTAAACTAAGCATTTCAGAATTGTTGATATACAGTATATATATGTATATATATATATTCAGTCCCCCATCATTATGTTTTCCCATTTCAAATTATCCTTTAAACAAGAACCAGAAACAAGATAACGTAACGATCCTATAGGTTTAAGTTATGGCCACCAGTTTTATTTTAACTGTTTCTGAAAAATCATGTTTTGTCCATCATTTTGGCAGATGGTTAAAAATACAAAAAAGTTGAAGAAGCCAGTCAGAGACGCAAATTCAAAATATAGCACTATAATTGTTAAATTCACACACAATTGACACAAAATTTGCGTGTGAATGTATTCAAGCTGCAGATTATCTTTTCAGTTTTCTCAACATCATAATCTGTAGCTTCCAGCCACAGTTAGTGGCGGATCTGACAGAATTTTAAGCTCTTGATTGGATGTTTTTTTGCCAAAATGCACCTTGGAAGTTGTAGTTGACTTCTACCTCCTAGGTTTTGGTTCACAGTCTTGTACCTTTGACCCTTGTCAAAGAACCCGTTATGTTCTAGCACACTTGTTTATCTTTTATACTGATGATTTAACCGGGCAATTTCACGTCAATCCAAGCAACAGAAAAGCTCCAACTGCGAGTCATGTAAAATGTTGTCTTCTGGAAAAATCAAAGACTTTTACTTCCAGCACCTCTATAAACACAGCATACACACCTGTGTCGTCATCGTGTTTGCGTTTAGCAGATCTTGATGTTTCCTCATCTTTCTCTTCGTCTGCCTTCTCCTCCTCATCATCGCCTGCTTCATCTAAAGTCACCAGAGTCTGACAGGAGAGATGAGAGATATTTAGCATCGATGTTTCTGTTTGCTTGTGTTTCTAACACATGAAAGAAATGGCTTTAAATCTTAACCTCACCTCTGGGTTTAAGGAGTCCACTGATTCGTCGCCCTGGTTGGCTGGAAGGGACGCCGGCGTGTTTTGCTCTGCCTTTCCCTCCTCCTCTTCCTCTACGATCTCATCCAGAGTGACCAGCGCCTGCAGCTCTGCCTCTGTGATCTCTCCGTCGCACTCTTGGCTCTCCGGTACTCTTTCCTCTACAGCTTCATCTGCTCCCACCTCATCCAGAGTTACCAGCTCTTTGGCGTCTACCTCCACAGTCTCCTCCTTTTCCCTCCCTTTCTCCTTCGTCCTCCTCGTGCTTCCTCCTCTGCTGCTGCTCCGGCTCCTTCGCTCCCTCTCCCTCTCCCTCTCCTCCGTCTCCCTGGTCTTCCTCTCTTTGCGGTGTTTGGCGAGCTGCTTCTCTTTTGCGGCCGCTTGCCTTTTCCTCACTTCTTCCTCCTCAGCTGTGTCATCAGGGTAATCCTCTTCTTCCTCGCTTACCTCATCCAGGTTCACCAGAGCGCTGGCGGCAGCTGTTGCGCCGTATTTCTTGGGTGATTTTTGTTTGGTCTTCCCTTCCCCGTTTCTCTGGGACTTTGTTGGTGATTTGTCTTTTTTAGGTGAACTTTCCTGCTTCGCTTCCCCCTCTGCAGCAGATGGATCATTGTTCGCCTTTTCTAAATCATCAACTATCTGATATATAGTCTCTTGCTTGACAACCACCCTTTCAGAATCATCTGCTGCAGTGGTACTACATGTTGATATGTCATCTTTTGCAGTTTTTGCCTCCTCTTTAGGGTGAGTTTCATCTTCTGCCTTACTTCTGTGTTCTTCTGTGGTCGTCAGCTCCTCTTGAACTTGATCGTCTTCCAAAGAATCTACTATCTGATACATAGGTTCTTCCTCCTCGTCCTCATTTTTGGGAGATTTGCTGTTGTTTTCTGCAAGTGTCTCCTTTTTCGCACTCTTGGACTGCTCTGTGGGGGGCTGATCGTCACCCGCCTCGTCCTCCACAGAATCCAGAATTTCATATGTTGCCTCTTCTTCAGACACTTTTTCAGAGGAGTCTTTGTCACCCTTCTTTGATGCTGCACTGTCATTTTTGGCCGTTTTAACCTCTTTCTTTGGTCTTCCCCTTTTTCCTTTTCTTTCTGTAGCGGGTGGATCATCCTTAATGACCTCATCCTCTACAGAGTCTACAATTTCATAGGTAGCCTCCTCCTCACTTACCTCTTTTATGACAGTGTCACTCTTCTTTGTTGGTGTGCTCTCTTTTGGAGGTACTCTCTCTTGCTTCGTTGGTGTTCTTTCCTGGTTTCTTTCCTGTGAATCTCTGGCAGGAGTGTGCCTCCTTCTTGTTGGTGTGTCCTCTTTCTTAATTGTTCTTTCCCTTTTTCCTCTGGTAGATCTTGTTGTGATGGTTGGTTCGTCTTTGCCAGTCTCGTCCTCCACAGAATCTAAAATCTCGTATGTTACCTCCTCATCCCCGTCTGGTTTTTCAGACATTTCTGTGAGATTCAGTGTCAGTTTATCCTCTTTCTTTCCTCTTGCACTCCTTCTTCTACCAGACCTTTCTGTGCTGGCAGCATCTTGAACCGGTTCATCTTCAACAGAATCTACAATCTCATACACCGTCTCCTCAGGGACTTCGCTGATCTCTTTGTCTTTTTTAGAAACTCCTGCAGTGGTGTCCTTCCTTGTTCTTGTCTCATATTTTCTAACTGTCTTATCATGTTTCTTTGGTGATTTCTCCTTCTCTTCACTTTTGGATGTTCTGGTTGTGGGACCACTCCTTGTTGGTTTCTCGTCTTTTCGAGCAGTTATCTCCCCTTTCCTGGTTCTTCTGTCCTTGTCAGTCTCTGACTCCATCTCAGTAGTCATTGGCTGATCTTCCACAGAATCAATTACCTGATATGCATCTTCCTCTTCTTCTATGTCTTCTTTAGATATCTGGTCACTGGGAGTTTCAGGCATTTGGGTCACATGTGGGCTAAGTTTTTGACTGTCATCTTCTGTTGCAATTTGATCATCAATTGAATCCAATACCTCAAAGGTTTCTTGCTCAGTAACATCACTGTCAGGGTCTTTTAAAGTGTCTTTGTTGTCATGGTCTTCATTTATGATTTGGCCATCAGGACTTTCAACACCTTTGGAAACTTTCGAGATTTCCACTGAAAGCAGTTGGTCTTTGACCTCTTCCTCTTTCAGTTTTCTCTTTTGTCCATCTCCCCTGCCTTTTAGAGGTTGCTTGCTCTCTGTGTCCAACACTTGGAAACTTCTATTGTCATTTGTCTCCTTCTCTTCATCTGCTGTATTTTCAACTGCAGATTTAACATCCGATTTGTTGACAACTGGAATCACATCTTCCTCAGAGAGCTGCTTTACTGTGGAATCATCATCTTCAACCAGGTGACTGTCCTCTTGACCTTTAGCTGCTTGGTCTTCAGTAACGCTGTCTAACACTTGGAAAGAACCGTCCATTTCCATTTCACTGTACTCCTCTGGGCAGACTTTCCCTTCATCGTTGACACTATCTAAGACCTGATAGCTTTCCTCGTGCAAAGTCTGGCCTTCCTCGGGGCCAGTTAGCTGGGTTTCAGAGCTGCCATCTTGGCCCCCATCGTCCATCTGTTCGTCTGTTTGGTCATCGAGTGAATCAAGGATTTCGTAGTTTTCGTCCTCCTCCTCTTCCTCTTCTGTATGTTTTTCAACATAACCTTCCTTCTCTCCCTCTTTGATTTTCTTCACGTCTTTCAGTGTGTCATCATTAAAATCAATCTCCAGACTTTGGGGATCCTTCCCCATGAAAGGTGAGCCTTTCTGGGTTTGGCTTGTCAAGTCTACCCCCTGTCCCTGTGGAGGTGGATGCATCTCTGATGATGTTTCTATTTTTATCTCTGACTCAACAGATTTTACAGGAATTCCCTCTGCTGACACTTTGTGGTGAGATTTTGCCACTGCGCTCTCTCCAGCTTTGGATTCTCTAAATGGCTCTATTGATGCCTCGACAGTTACTGCTGCTGTTATCTTTTCCCTTTCATGTGCAGTCGAGGACAACCGGGTCCTACAACTCGGGGATGCAGCGTTTGATGCTGCGGCTGGAGATTTTGCCTTGCTCTGTGTTTTCTGACTAGGGGAGGAAAGGGTTTCAGCAGACAGTGAAGAAGAGGAAGAGACAGAGGCCTTACTGACACTGGCAGAAGATGAGGGTTTGGTAGGGGATTTGGTGGGCTCAGATGAGTCCTTTGACTTATTTGGTGACACAACGGGCAAGGTAGAGGATGGGCTGCTTTTCAAGGAGCCTCTAGTCGACCTGGATGAGTAGGATGAAGAGGATGAGGAATAGGCTGAGCTCTTAGAGTCTTTTGAGGACCTTGTTGAGGTATGTTTGGCAGCAGATGACACATCAGAGATTTGTCTTTCACTTTTTTCTCTGGAGGACTGCTTGGATGTGGAGACGGGCTCGGCTGAGATTTGTGGATCAGGGCTTGTGTCTCCGATGTCATCACCAACTTCATCAACAGTGACAAAGTCATCCATGTTGAAATTTTGCTCATCAAACAGGTAGGCATCTGAAGAAATGATATCATCTGTAAAATCATCTTGATCCTGGAAGAAGAACAAAGAAGAAATGAATCTCTGAAACAATGAATCAGCTTATTAATCAATATATAACTGACAGATTCACTAATTGCTTTTAACAAGAACTGGTGAAAAAAAGGACTGGAGAATTGTCCGTGGCAAATTCTGAGAAAATCATATCATCAGGGTTGAAGGTCTTATTTCCTGTTTAGATGAAAGGTTGAAGTATGGCACAAAGAGGGAATAAGAGGTTTGTGTGAATAAAAAACATGTTTACCTTTCCTTCCGATGTGTCTTCATCCTTTGAGCTTGTGATGCTTTTGCTTGGACTCTGCTTGGAAAACAAATACATATATTAAATCAAGTTTTTCCGGATTAGTAGAATAAACTGGAAGACACGTGAACAATTATAACCATTGTCTTTTCAAAATTTCATAGCAAATTCGCCTGACGATGTTATAACACAAAGCAACCCTTCTAAATGGCACAACACTAAACTTTCTCTTCTATTTGCAGACCTGCCGCTACGACTTTTTGGTCACATTTTTCTGAACTAATTCTGTTTACAGTAGTTTATAAAAAATATTTAATATTTGTAAATGTTTGATAGTTCGCAAAACACTTGTAGCACATTGTCATTTGTGTTCGTCTCCGTTTTGGACCCGCCTGCTGACAGCAATTGATTCCAGCGGTCAATTTGCTTGACATTGGATGGTGTCTACACTGGCTCTTCTGGGAGCTACGGTTACCCATAACACCCTTCTCTTGGTAGGTTCACAGATCTTCCCAGAACCATAATTATTATGTACTATAATTCCAATATTACTCAAAAAGGCTTTTGATTGACTATATTCAGCTGTGGATTAATACACATTTTGTGCTCTAGTGATTTTTATGGCATCCATACGCTATTAGATAATGTATATGTTGAAAGAGATTTAAAGCTAAGCCTCACCTCTTTCCCCTTGCTCTCGAACCTACTCCCTTGTGTGAGTCTGTGCTGCCGAACTGCTGCTGTAAGGGCCTTGAACATTTCTGCGCTAATCTGAGGAAGTCCTACGATGTTTTCTTCAGGCATGACCTCTGTGGCTGAGGGGGCGGGGCTGGAAGCAGCAGGGACTGCCTTTTCACTGCTGATTGCAGAGGTAGAGGTCACATCATCGGTAGTCACTGAAGTTGGCGGTGATCCCACCTCCTCCCCCCTCTTTTCCTCTGTTTTCTCTACTTCTTCATTTGACTTGGGACCAACAGCAGAGTCCATGGCAATCTCAGTTCCTGGATCCTTATCATCCTCCTTCATTGCAATGTCACTTACGGTGGTAGTGCTTGGTCCTTCTGTGACCAACGTGGAAATGGTGGATCCCGCAGGGTCATCTAGTTTAGCAGGAGCAGGGCTACTCGTTTGCAGAGCAAGGTGAGACCCATCATTCAAAAGTTCAGGAGGAGGAGGTTGAGTTTGACATGTCACAGTTGGTGACTTGGCTTCGACACTGTCGCTGTCCAATTTGAGGTCTATTGTGATCTCACTGGAATCTTCTAGACGCTGTTTTAGGCTCTTCAAACTAAAATGAAAAACAGAGATGGGCTCTTAATTGTCAATGTTCCCACAAAATGTGTGACAAAAGACCAGTGAGACATTCCAAATACTGTAAATGTCAATGAATTTAGTGTTTTTGTATCAAAATCCCTCTTTTCTCCTGTAAAACCTTACAATATTTTGTCTCGAACCTGAGGGGCATGTACATACATTTATCTAATGAAATATGATTTGGGACCCCCAGCTAACCTCTGGCTATCATATAAAGTTGCAGTTGACTGTTAGCATGTGGGTCATAGCAGTCATCAAAATGATTCTTTTCTTGATTTTAGCACCAAAAATATGTTCTGTTCTTCTCTTAACCTGACAGGAATCAATTACAAAGTGATATACTTACGATTCAAAACGCTGAACTTTACTCCTGGGTAGAGAGAAAAAAAGTTGGTCAGTTTGGATGTGAAGATGAGGGATTAAAAAATAAAAAAAATACATAAATGGTTAGAGAGTAATTAACCTCTTTTTTTCCACCCCCAATTTTTAAAGAAGCACACATACCAAACTGTGGGCCGAATCGGACGTGTCTGTGAGATCGTGTTGTGTTTATTCAGCACCTCCGTTACACCACCGGAGTCAGCCATCTCAACGCATATCTGAGGGAGAAGGAAAGTCATGGGCAAAAAGACGGAGAGGGAGAGATGAGGACAGTGACAAAGACAAAAGCAGCAAACAGAAAGGGAACAGCAACTAGCCGTAAGAACCCCTTGTACATGAAGTTTTAGTATATTCAAGCAAAAATGTTGACTATAACATTTTTTGATTGACTGCTCTGTCCTATCGACTACACTGCTAATACATCTCAAACATTTTCCACAAAATTTTCGCCAGTCAACTTGCTGGAGAACTGAAAATTTTGCATCTCAAATTGGTCATGGAAAGATTGAGAAGCTCTGGTTTAGAGTCACGATATTCTCTCACACAGTGTTTTTTACTAAATACAGTACTAGTAACCTGTCATCCAATCATCCAGATTAAAAAAAACCCTAAAGGTCTTAAGTACATTTTTTCTTTGTTTATAAAAATACAAAAAGAACCCCATTGAGAAACATGTCAATATGACCATTAGGCTTAGGTATTAAACCTCAATACTTTCTAGGCACCGACCAAAATGTGTACAAAGGTGTCAAGTACTGAAAAACTGCGATGCGATGTCTAGCCAGATTCTTACATTTGTCAGATTTTGTCACATTTACAACTTTTGCTCTTAGTAGAAAACTATGTTTATGTTTCAGTATTAAAAAAAACAACAACTTTAGGTAGATAAACTCAAGTATTATATTGGCACTAGTATCGAAAAATTATATATAACCGACCCTAATGAGCACCATTTGAAACTTCAGATTTTTGAGCTCGGCCTCCCAAACACAATGAACTGTTTGCTAGCAGAATGGCAACACCTGTGCCCTTCAACCAATAAACTTTGTCTTATTGTAACCAACATATATTCCATTTTCACTGATACATTATCAGGCAGTTCATTCAGTTTTTAAATGTGAAAAGTGCAGATGTTTGTGTTCTTGTACCCTGTTGGCAAGTGGCAGGAAGCTGAGAAAAGTTGCACACGATGCCACCACTTCCACGACCGCTCTGACAACAAGAGTTGTCGTCTCAGAGATCTCCACACACAGCAACCGCTCCGCGAGAGACTCTGGGTCTGGACCACACTGAGAAACAAGAAACAGTTGTTGTTAAGTACCAGGAATCCAAAGAATGCTACTTAGACTCGACACTACATTTAAAGAAATAGATTAATGACTTACAGCGTTGTTCAATTTCATCAGAGTTTGGTACATGGTCTCCTGTGAAAAGAGTCACAGATTGTCATGGATGTTGATAAAACACAACCCAGCCTGCCATTGGGTGCTTTCCCGTTGTACGTACCTCTGTGGATTCAGGATACATGTGCTGCAGGAGGAAGTGGACACAGAGTTTGTGGCCTTTGACAGAAACAGGATTTCTTAAGTGATCTTGGACAAAATCGCAGCACGCAGTCCAATCCCCGAAATACACAAACGCCTGGAGGTAAGCAGAGGAAACAAAAAACGTACATTTCAAATAACACAGCTACATTTGATTAACAAGAGTGTAACAGTCTGTAGTGTGTTGTCCTTACCCTCCTCTGTAGTGTTAGGACTGTCACGTTGTAGTAGAGGGAGTGAAGGTTCCGTTTTGTAAAATACGGCCAGACCAGCTTGGCGACGTCCTCCTGTGTGTAGCAGTCTACTGGCAAACCGGTCAACATGATTGTTGGGGACATGTCACCCTGACGGTTGGCCTTCTACAGGACACAAGACTTAAAGTTAAAAGATTCACTCAGGCTTGCATTTTGAGATTAAGTGACCAGAAAAGCCCCAACACCTTGCTGACACTGTGTCAGACAGATGTTGATCCAACTTTATGGTACATTTGGAATTTTTCACGTCAAATATAGTACGTTTTTTTTGTTGTTGGACAGATGCATGAAGTTGGAGACTACCAATCCTGCTCTAAATTTCTACAGTATGTTATTTTGGATTAGTGACAATCAAATGTAAATGAAAACTAGCAGCAAATAAAAGCAGCAAAATTGTGTGTGGCTATGAGGAGAAATGGGCTTACCTCAATGTCTTCCTTTTCTTTGACTGTCAGGTAATCTAGGAGTTAAAAATAATAATAATAATAAGCAAACACACTTTTATTTACATATGTTAAATTTGGCAGTTTCAAACTATTAAATCTCATTTCGACCCTAAACTCATCAATATGATGATTTCTTACCCGGGATGGTGAACCAGGGAGACATGGTAGGGAACAGGAAGGGATAAGTTGTCAAAGGGACCCAAAATGGTGAAACGCTACCCTGTGGAACGCCAAATTTTATTGATGGGATAGACAAAACAGCATCGCTGCTGTCCGGCAGAGCTTTCTCAGGAAGTCTTGGCGCTGCCGAAAAAAAGCAAGCAACGGTAAGTGCGTCTTATCTATATATTTACAAAGGCTTCATGTTTTCTTTTTAGGATTTTATGTTGTTGTATCTGTGTGCAAATAAAAAGAAAAATTCTCAGAGACTTACGTAGTGATGTACAGCCACTGTGTGGTACTTTCAGCCTGTGGATTTCATAGCCAGGAGGTTGTTTCAGGAGGCTGTACCAAATTCCTATCCGATCTGCATCACGAATGGATTCAAATTCTACAAATACCTGGAAAACACACACACATGGGTGTGTTCTGTTATTTATATACCGATGATGCTTTATCATATCTATGATAAAGATGGTCAAAGTCAGGAGGCAAACATGGGTGTCAGCGTCATCGTTTCTCAGTCTCCGTTTCCGCCCGTCCAGACTAAAACGCAATCCCAGAGTTTTCAAACTAAAACGGGGTCAGCAGCCTTTTCAAAAGTCTCCATTTCCGAAACCGTACTGACTATGTAGGGTGCCCAAACTTTTGCATAACAACTGTAAATGAGGAGTTTTCTGAACTGTAAAGATATTCCAGTAGAGACCCAGATTAAAAATAGCCTTAACAAACACTCTTTTTTAGAGTCACTGACACATATCTATTGTGTGTGTGTGTGTTTATACCTTGTTGAGAAGAGGCAGGTAGTTTATGACAAAATCCATTTTTTTCAAAGCTTCTCTGAGTTTCCGGGCCTCAACTGGTGAAATGTTCTTGATGAAGACTGTTCTCGCTCCGTCATCAAACGAAGGCTGCATAAAGAACAGAGGGTGAAAATCCAGAGCAAAAGTTAACAAGAGGATAGAGACACACTCATAAAATGCACTGCATGGCTGCAATTAATACATTTGGGAAAAAAGTGAATCATTTAGCATCACTGTTGATTGTTCACAGACTTTAATCACATTATTGATATATTTTTAAGATAATAGCACAGAAGATGACCCCTAAAACTCAAACTGAGACGAGGGGGAGCTTTGACTTTGCTATGTATCTAAAACAGTTAAATGAAGGACTGTATTTAAAGTGAAAATTGAGATAAATTACATTTACCAACAAAATGAAAAGCCACTGAGTCCTTTAAAGAATGATGAGTAATTAAATGTGTGTGTTACTTACAGAATTCATCAGCTTCATCAATGATTTATAAAATCCAATCTGAAACAGAAACATCGGAGAAGCCAGTGTCAAAAATACTTCACCAGTACAACATACTCACACATATTAAAATCTGAGTGAAAATCAGTTTAAGTCTCAGGGAAATCAGGCAGCCACTGCAGTAAACTGGCTACTGTACATCACTAAGTGTAATGATCTCTTTGTCATACACATACTCAGATGTAAAAGCCAATTAGAAACCCAGTTATGCATTCTTCAGGAACAAGAAAGTCCGGTTGCTGGTTTCTAATCTCCTACCCTGATTCCCATTTACATGACGAGGAAGAAATCAGCATCCAGGAGAAAGCCTTTCCCTCCCTTGTTTCCTACTGTGCAAGAAACACACTTAATTTTGTTTTTATCATATTATAATTTTGTTTTCTATTTTTAACAGTGTAACTTTGTTTTTTTCTTTCATATTTATGTGTGTATATGATTTAGGTAATCGATAAGCCCCTCCGGGTTTTATTCCTCTCCCTGCACATTAATTTTCTTCTTGCTTGTCTTTTTGATTCTTATTTGTGCAACAATAAATTAACTCATACAATTATCATACAACAAACAACTATGATAAAAATGTAGGTTTGTGTACGTGCTTACCCTTGTCGTCGTGATGCCACTGTCCACGACATACAGACGGATTGCACATCGCTTGAAAATGAAAGGCTTCCCTCTGGTGGCTTTCATAATGTTTTGCACATTCTCCGCTGATGGCATGGCGATAAAGGCCTGAAAGGAAACCCAGAAACACATTTATTAGTGCCATTTATACTAATTGCTATTGGGCAGCAGTAGTACTGTTACTGTGTTAATGGTCAAATATTTTTTGTTTCAGTAGAAATTATTTTGCCATTAGAATTTCACATCTTTTCACATGGTAAAAATAATAATGGTAATCATATAGCCATCCCAATATGTATGGAAAAATGTAATGTCATGTCTAAAATGAGCCAACGAATGTTTACCACATTGAACTGCAAGTTACGAGTTTGGTGGGATTTTCCATATTAGCCTCAAAAAATGTCTCAAAATTTTTTTAAATTAAAAAAAAAAGGAAAAAAAATGCATTAGACACTGAACTTTGGAAGAAGTGATCCCCACAAGGAAGGACTGAAGAGCAAAAGCAGAAACATGGGATTCATAAACACAACTGATGTAGATTTTTAACCCTGGTGCCTACCATGCGCGTCTGAGGAACAATATAGATGTTGGGTTCTTTATATTGAAATCCATAAGGCATGAGTACTTTGGCGAGGTCCTCCTCCGTGTAGCAGCAATCGTAATATTTAGGCAGGTTGGTTATGAACAACTGCTTCTTTGAAAGTGAGAGAAACTACACAAATAGAGAGAGACAGAAAGAGAAAACAATGAGAGGCATGGTTGATTTAAGTTGATTATGTTCATTATCGATTACTTTGTTGTTTATATCCTTGATTCACTGTTGCTTGATCAAAATGTAAGAAAATTGAAAAATGTCCATCACAATATCTTGAAGCCAAAGGTGACATCTTCAAATTGGTTGTTTTGTTTAACCAACAGCCTAAACATATCCAGTTTACTATCACATAAGACAAAGAAACACTGCAAATCCTCACAATCCAGGTGATGGAACTAGGAAATGTATTGACATTTTTGCTTAAAATGTGTCAAATAATTAATCTATTATCAAAATACTGGCAATTATCTTTGTGGCGGCCCTACATGATCTTAAACAAATATGTCTATAATTTGTTTAATTCATTCTAGGAATCCATAGTCAGGAAATGACTGATCCAAGTGTTTCAAAGAGCCACTTTTTAAGCCAAAATTCACTTTTCTACAACAAAACCTACCTCCAAGTTTAATTTATGCCTTTGGTAAAAATGAATGACTACATTTTAGGTCATGCAGGTGATTTTAAGAAACCTACATTTGGTGAGAAGCAGGTATCTTTCTTGAGGCAATCTGCAAAAGAGAGAAAAAGAAAAGTAGGTGTTATGATCACATGCGGACATTTTTAATATACTGTAAATTAAGTTGATGCCATAGTCAGACAGACAGACACACTGTTACTCGGATATATTTACGTATTCTTTTTTGATGCAGGTGTTTTTCCACCATCTCCCCGACAGTCAGAGGTGTAACTGCAGCTGTACAAGGTGTGGACGTTGTCGGTCGCTGTTCTTTCGCCGCTGCAGCTGTTGATGCAGTTGGGACAGATGTGTCCTCCTCAGTCAAGGTACTGGAGGCATCCTCGACTGGGGTGGCATTCGTTTGTGTCTTCACTGCAGTCATAGGATCTTCAAAGGATGAAATTGAATAAAGATGAATATCAGTATGGCATGTAGTGTTGTGACGTGGCGCACACCTAGTTGCCGTGGGCGTTGAGGTTGAACGCAGAAAACAATTGGGGTGGTTGTTTTGACGAGCGCCGTTCGGCAGCAGTGCGTTTTGGCCTTAACATATTGTTGGTTTTGGTCTTTTTGTAAGATTTCTTGCCAGTAACAAAAATCTAAAATACTGCAGCCTTTCTCCTTAAATATTTCCTACAAAACACCATCTACAGTACAGTACATCTACATTCCACATTTTAACATACTTAACAATCCATCCATTAATTGGTATCCAACATACCTTTTTCCTTTGTTTTTGTCTCCACCCCTCCTTCCGTTAGCTTTGTCTCCATAGCAGCTTCAACTGGGCTTCCTGCCACCTGCTCTTCCATGTGTGAACTATCTGTCTTTGTCTCAGGTTCTTGTCCACAGGACTCTGGTGTTGGCAGGGTGTTTTGCTGGACCTGTGGAGAAGCTGTGACAGAGGTTTCTGGACTTTTGATGTCAGTTTGTGGGGTCTGAGTATTGGTGTCTCCAGATGATTCAGGAGTAGCATCCGTGCTCTGATTTGGAATAGTAAGAGGTTTTGGTAGAGAAACATCTGGCTGAGTCTCAACTGTACTGGTTAGTGGTTGACTCTCATTGGGTTTGGCTGCTGAAATTTCAGGTACAGCCTCTGTAGTTGTTGGTTTTTCCCTGTTGCCCTCAGTACATCTCTCAACTTCCATGGGCTCTGCCACTTCCACTCCTGTTTCCCCATGCTTCATAGGTTCAGCGTCTTTAACACCATGCTCCATAGGTTCAGCGTTTTTAATACCATGCTCCATAGGTTCAGCGTCTTTAATACCATGCTCCATAGGTTCAGCGTCTTTAACACCATGCTCCATAGGTTCAGCGTCTTTAACACCATGCTCCATAGGTTCAGCGTCTTTACCATCATGCTCCATAGGTTCAGCGTCTTTAACACCAGGCTCCATAGGTTCAGCGTCTTTAACACCAGGCTCCACAGGTTCAGTGTCTTCAACCTCTTTTGCTTCAACATCAGCTTTGGCAAGTTCTGCTTGGTGTTTAGGTTCAGAAACTGTCACATTTGCTGTTTCAACAACCTCTGCTGCATGATTCTGCACCATTACAGATTCCTGAATCTTGGTATCAGAATCTTCCAGCTTCGAAGTCTGTACATCATGGTGATTTTCTGAAGTTGTAGATTTGGGTGGCATACTTTCAGTCTTTGTAGGCTTTCCTTCTACCTTTTCTTGTGTCATGGCTCCTGCTGCATCCAATGTGCCTGCTGGAGTCGTGGGTTTCTGCATAGCTGAGGCTGTTTCCGCTTTGGAAGCAGAGGCCTTTTCTTCAATGACGATCTCTGTGCCTTTACTTGATTCAGCAACAGATGTGTTTGTTGACTTATCAACCTCGTCTGTCTCTTTCAGAACAACCACTGTTTCTTCAACATTGGTTTCAGATTTTTCAGGTGCAAGGTTCTGCTTAGAGACACCACCATCAGGTGGATTTTCTGGAGCCGTGGGCTTTTGCTCTATCAAAACTTTTGCCACAGCTCCCTTTGCAGCCACCTTGCCCGTTTTTACCGTTTTGGCAATCTGCTTTGTTGAAACATTTTTCGCTCTGGAAACCAAGACTTTTGCCTTAGTGACAGTTGCCTGACCCTTGGTAACACTTTTCTTATTAGGCACTGTAAGCGGAGGCATATTAGGTGTAGCGAGGAGAGTTTTTCTGGTGGTGCTGGTGGTGGATTTGGTGGTTTGAGGTATGGAGACACTGGATGTGGCAGGTTTTCTGTAAAAACAAAACAAAACAAAAAAAGAACAGGCTTTACAGGCTTTTAGCAGAGTTACTACATGACAGAATAAGTTTCTGAATACATTGGGGTACCCAGAAATGCCATAAAAAAAAAAAGAAACTGAAGAAAACACAGTAAACAAAGAGCATCTTTTGTATATAAATTCAAATTAGATATATAGACATTGATCGATGATGGACATTGGGGATGTTGATATATCAATATGTGTATCATGTCTATGTATTCAGATTTGATTGAGTAATAATTTCAATAAGATGAGGTGCAAATTTTTAAAAATTGTTATCAATCAGGTGCAAGGGGTTAATTTTTTATACATGGCGTTAATCATAAGATAGAACTGTCCTTTAAGAGTTGAATTCCTTGGATGACATATATTCCATGTGTTAGCCTTCAAATATTGGTGAACAGGAAATGAACAATGAATGATATTTGTCATACAGGGGGTAGACACCATCATGTACACAATTACTGCACAGTGCATAAAAATAAACTCTTCCTTTCATAACGGTATAACATTTCTTTTTTTGTTGGGACTGTGCAATTTATCTTTAAAATTACTTTAATGGCAAGTAACCGACACACAAATATACAGATTTTTTTGTCATGAAATTAATCTCAGTGAAGTTAATACCATGTGTATGTTCAAAAAGATCCCGACGTGAAAGAAATTTTGAAAAAACTTAATTAAATATGCAATAAATTAACTAAAATGTGCATGATAAGATAAAACAATCTACAGCCCTCCTCAAAAAAGAGGTCTGTATGAAATATGTTACCTCTGAGGGGGCTTCTTTTGCTCCTTAGAAACAGTCACCTGTAAACAGTAAAAAGATCGGACAAATTTTAATCTAAATATTAACATGACTAAACTACAGTAGACAAATGTTAATATATTTAAGTCTCAGGAGCAGACAAAAAAGTTTAGTACCCTCTCTTTGACAACAGTGATTGGAAATCCTTTCATGGTGAGGTCTTTTTTGCTCTTCAATTTCTTTGCATCTTCCTCTTTCTCGAAACACACAATTGCCTACATGAGGTGATGACATGATGGTGTTGGGGTTAGATTCACATGTTTATGAACATCCTACAGACACTCTTTGGATAAAAGTGTCATACCAAATAGCAAAATACAAACTAACTAAGCTAAAACTACTATATTTTGCATTATTAAGAAAGTTGAAGCATTAAAAAATATACGATTGGCTGGCAGAAACACACACACACACAGTATTTTCTCTTTAAATACACATACCTGCTGCATTTTACGAAACAGTACAACTGATTTCGTTTTTCCAAAGCGCTCCACATTAGCGACTACATCATCATGAGAGATAGTACTATGAACCCCATCTAGCTTCACCATAGTCGGAGGAGAGGATTTACCAGCCTGAAAAAGAGAGAGAGAAGCAACTTTAACCACATGAAGATCTGGTCACCATAAACTTACAACTGAAACTCCTTTATGACTCATCTTTGTGTCATTTGAGACTGACTTCAGTCATTCATGGAGAAAGATATTATTCACAAGATGATAGACTGATTGTTGCTAAATTTCACCAGTAAATTAATAGACTAATGTGTGCACATACCTTAGTCTTTGCAGAGGGACTTGTCTCGCTCTTCTGCAGACTGGGCTTCGCTTTAGTCGGCTCCTTCTTCTTTGCTATAGAAGGGGAGGATGAAGAAGCAGCAGCAGCAGAGGACAATTTCTTTCCACTTGTAGAGTGTGGAGGTAAGGAGCGTTTTCCTCCTTTGGAAGAGGAGGTGGAGGACTTAATCTTTGCCAGCTCAGCTAGTAAGGCAGGAGCCAGAGTTTTAACCACAGCCTCCAGATCAGACTGGTTTGACAGGGACTGGACAGCTAGACGGACAGAGACAAAAGTAGAGTTACCATTTATCTAAAATCATTATCATTTTATCTAAAAGTGTTACTTATATTTGCATTCAGTATCTCATAATTGCCATAAGTATTGTTCATTCAGTCTTTACAACCCCCACAAAACAGCATTAACAGTTTGTTTGGGAGAAAGGAGATGCATGATTTGCCTACAATAATATTGATTGAATAATAAGGTAATATTGAACAATAAGGTAATATTGAAACGAAAGCAATTTTAGCTTCTACTCTTTGGTTGAGGATCATCCAGAGCTGGCTGACATGTAATTTTGGAGTGGAAGAGACAGTTATGCATTATTAAAGCCTACAATAAAAAACTATGGATATTACATTACACTACATTTTAGCAGCATATAGCTTTATAACGTTGTAAGTCAATTTACATTTGATGAACAGAATCATTATTTAAGTCCTGATCTTAAAAAGGTTTGCAATTTCTCAAACCTGATGTTTCCAGCAGTTTCTTAGCCAGTCTCTCTGCACTGCTCGACTTCTTTTGTTGGGTAGATGACCTGTCAGGGGTGATGAGAGATGGTCTTTTCTCATGTGTCCTTGTTGGGGACGATCGCTCTTCCTGACTCCTCCGAGTTGACAACCATCTCTCCTGGCTCCTACTTGGTGACGATCGTCTGTCGTCACTCCTCAGTGGTGGTGATCGTCTCTCTTGGCTCCTCCTTGGTGACAAACGCCTGTCGTCACTCCTCCGTGGTGACAATCGTCTCTCTTGGCTCCTTGGTGATGGTCGCCTGTTGTGACTTCTTGTAGGCGACGATCGTCTCTCACGGCTTCTCCTTGGTGACAATCGTCTCTCGTCACTCCTCCGTGGCGATCGTCTTTCGTAGCCCCTTCGTGGTGATGATCGTTTCTCGTAGCTTCGTGAACGTGAGCGATGACGGTGGGATGAAGAGATAGGGGAGCTCGAGCGAGAACGATGGCGAGAACGAGACCTGAAGGAAGTGCGGATGAATGATGCAATTAATCTACTGATAGTTTAAAAACTGGCAGAAACTTTTCTAGGTTTCTCAAGGGGTAACGATGTTCTGTTGTTCTGTATAAACATTTCATGATCTTCACCAACGCTACTGCTTATGTCAGAATTTATTTTCAATAGAACCTGATGTTCCATTTTTGTGTCATTTATGTCTCACAGACCTGTGAGTGTATCTAGAGCTGTGTGGTGATTGTGATCGGCTCCTGCGTTTCTCCCTTCTACCCTCTGAGCCGTGGTGACGTCGTGGACTGGGCGAGCGGGAATGGGAGTGGCTGCCATGCCTGCTTTTCTGGTGACGATGATGGGTAGCCTGTGCAGAAGTTGAGGGGGAGGGCTTGATATCTTTGCCTACAACACTGGAGAGAACAGTGTATAAAAAAGGTTATATGAATGATGAGACAAAGTCAGTCAAAATCAGCAGGTTACTGGTTCACAGCTGGTGTGGCTGCTACATCTCCACAAACTGAGAAATGTACCTTGGCCCGAATGCTACCTCACCATCCCACTGTGGATATCTGAAAAGAAAAAAAAAAAATTCAAACATGCCTATTAACATAGCAAATAAGTCACATTTTGACACAAAAAACAAAAGCCAGGCAGTATTAAAGTGCTTCTAAATGGGCAACAATCTTTAAGTTAAAAGGTATTGAGGAATTACGAGGTTTCTTGAGATAACAACCACTAAAAGATTCCTTGAAGAGCCCTATCATAAAAAATTTATTAACACAAGGGTAGTGCCACCAAACTTCAAAGAACAGAGGTTCTTCAAGGAATGTTTTTTGCCAATGAGAGACCATACAGTGGTTGGGAGCCATTAGCAAAGAACTATGAAAGCTGCTCCACTATGAGAGAGACGTTGTACCAAAAGCAAAAGTTCATCATCATAAACTCTCCCCCAAGATATGTAAAATTTATCTGCCAAAAATCTTATGTTGTGGTCTGATGTCCAAATTCTAATACAGAAGTGACAAACAGTCCTGGAGAAGAGGATCAAGTCTCAAATATTGTGGTGCACCCCCAATAATCACTGCCAACCAATATTCTGAAGAAAGCAATCATCACTAAACAATAATTAATGAACAAGACCTTTATAGGAGGAAAAGAAGAAATAATAAAGACTGACTGTCTGCGGAGGAGTTTGCAGCTCTCAAGGTGAAGGCTGGTGTTCTGGTGAGAGATCCAATCCTAGTAGTCAAAACAACAAAGACAGCATTTAGACAGGCCTCAACATCATCACAACTGCTATCAGCTTCATTATCATAGTTGCCATTTTGTGATTGTCTGACTATATAGATGTTTTTATTAAACACATTACAGTAGCCTTAAGAAAAAGTTTTAAGTCCCTCGCTGTCTGTTGGGTCTGTCAAGTCCTTGAGTACTCAATCCCATTGTCCGCTGTTGTGTGGTGTATGTATGAAATAACTGTAGACTAATGTTGATGCTGAACAGCAGGTCCACAAAAACAACAGATTTCATTTTTCCATAATGTCTTTGGTACAGTCAAACCATGGTGAGAGTAACTGTATATAGACAAATTATAATGGGAAACAAATCTTTACAACTAGGGACACTTTTTTTCCTCTAGCTGGCTTATCAGCCAGAGTTCCAGGCTAACAAATCTTTAACATGAAACGCAACAAACACAGGAATCACAGCAATCACGACAAAAACCAATATAAAAAACTTCTTCTTGGGGTCTTGATTCTGTGGTGGCTGGTTCTTCAGTTGATGTCTTGTGTGGTGTCAAAGTTGCATGAGGTTACGTGAAGGTCCTCCTGGCAGGGTTCAGGATCAAGTATGAATCAGGACAACACACAAGCTGAGGCAATTACATCTGGAGAAGGGGCAGGAAGATGTGGACACTGGGGGAACGAGGAAGCGGGTGTGTCTGTGTTGAGTAGCCAAAATGTTGAGTCTTTTGTGTGTGCCAAAGGAGGTAAATAATTAATGACAAGTGGCCAAAAACAGGAAAAAGAAATGAAATAATATTTCTGCAGATTGTGTGGTTTATGAAATATTATGGTGGTGGACTTCAGGTTCACTGTATATGCTCAATGTCCAATTCTCAATTGGACTTCCTTTCTGGGATGCAATAATATTTAAAAAATGGAGAGCACGGCTCCATAACGATGGCCACCACTGCCAAAAGCAGGTTACTACTATTAGATCAACTGCTTACATCTCAGTAAAATTATAACTATGAGTTTTGTTTGTGTGTTTAAAAAAAAAGAAAAAAAAGAAGTGATTTACATGATCATAGAAATGAAATGTGATTGCATATTGGAAAAATAAACACAAACAGTTTTTTAAAAAATGCATTAATAATAACCCCAATTGTGAAAGAGAACACTGATACATTGACTAGCAAATGTAAAAAGAAAAAGCCAAAACTGAATATACCATGTGGGACAGCATTTAAAAAACACTTCTCATTATTTTACATAAAATTGTCCAACAAATATCACTCCTTGTGAGTCTGACAATGGCCATTACACACTTGTTTAAATCAGACAACAATGATCTAACAAACATTTCAACTTATTTAAATGAAATATAGATCAGAAACTGTAAGACCAAATTACAGATAACAGCACATTGTTAGCTGTGACAGGCCTCATGGAAACATTATGATACACATAATTTAGTTGGGAGTACATCAAAATCCAGGGTTACCAGAGTTTTGAACAATAAAAAATGTATTGTTCAATCTCTCTTGAAGTTTGCAGTTACACAGAACAATATGCCTCCATGTCATGCAATGACCTATTAAAATTCTAAGACAATGTTAAATAAGTCTTTAAAATAGGCTTGAAAGTGTTGCCCTTGGACTTTCAATTATTCAAGATTAAAGCCCTTGAATGCTTCCCACAAACAAATTAATCTTTTTCTTAAGGTTGAAATTAACATCCCAAAAATTCCCATAGGGAGAAAGAACAGAGTGCAGTCTTTCACTCACCTTCATATGAGTACAATCTTTGTTACACAGAACACAGGTATGTGGAAAGATTCTGGGCGTGGCTGCTGCGTAGTCATACATCATGGCTGGCGTCGGTAAACCCTTGCAGACTGCAACCTTTGCTGGGAGCTGTGTGTTGGAGGGTGGCAGCGTTGTATGAAGAAAGTTCATCGGGATTGGCTGAGGTGGTCCTGGAGGAATCATAATGGTTCGATGGTGATCACCAGGGATGAACATTGGATGGCTCCTCACATCAGTGATGCTGGGGATGTGAGAAGCAAGGGGGATTGGTGGAACTGGTTTCGCTGCAGAGAAAACTGGGGGCCAGATTGTCTGCCCCATCTGTGAATGTGATATTGCTGGCTTCTGTGCTGGCTGTTGCTGCTGTTTCTGCGCCTGCTGCTGGTGCTGCACCTGCTGCTTCTGCGCCTGCTGTTGGTGCTGCGCCTGCTGCTTCTGCGCCTGTTGTTGGTGCTGCGCCTTCTGCTTCTGTGTCTGCTGCTGCTGTTGAGTCTGTGCCTGCTGTTGCTGCTGCATTGGCTGCTTCTGTATCTGCTGCTGCTTTGTTATTGGTTCAGAAACCGTTGAACCTTGTCCTTGAGTTTTACTCTGATCCTTAGTGCCGCTGCTGTCATTATTGCCAATGACTACAAGACCAGGTCGGCTGGGATGCACACCACGGAATAGAGTGTAGGATGTTTGAGCTTTTGGGTTAGGGTGGCGGTTGACTTCCGTTTCTTTCAGAGAATTAGGTTTGGAAGCTTCACATTTGAGCATTCTGATGTCTGTGTCTTTCTTTGGCAGAGAGAATGAGCTGAGGAGTTCTTGGGGAGTCTGGTTTTGTTTGGTCTGCAGTCGTTTGGTTGGGTCATTGCTTGAGGGGACCACGGAGCTCAATACTGAACTGTATGAAGAGCTGAGACTGGTAGAAGAACTCGCCTGGTCATGGGAAGAACCCAAGGTACTGCTTCTTCCTATTGCTGTATTTTTTTGTAGTGGGTCCCGGCTGTGACTGTGACTATCACAATTATCCTTCATCCCACCACTGTTAGGTCTACTGCCACTGGTTCTTCCAATCTCATCCCCAACCCCTCCAGCATATTTGCCTATATGTCCATAGTCAATCACTTTACTTGGCTGTAGAATAGAAGATGACGTGTCCTCCTGGCGCATTCCTGTCCCTCCAGAACTACTAAAACTGTCCATTCCACTCATGCTTCTGGTGGGTTGAGGTTCAGGGTATGGTTTTGACTGAACTGCACTTGTAGCCCTTTTGGCCTTCTGAATGCGGATTTGGCGCAAAATAAATGGCAGGTTAGCAGGAGTGATCTGGTCTTCAGGGTAGGCGATGAGATGTTCCAAGTCCTCTTTTTCAAGTCCAAAGTGCAGAAGGATGTTGGCAGCTGATTCTGAGGTGTATTTAGGACGACTGGACTCTGTAGGGGCTGCAGGTTTGTCTGGCACTGGATAGTCATAATCTCCTAAACCTGGAATGGACGACGTATCATGTTCTCTTCCACTGGAGGAACTAAACCTACAGTCCCCACCATCTGCATAGCTAGACGAAGCAGGTGATGAATAAAATTTAGAGGGGTCATCAGCAGTGGGCCTCTTGTAGTCCGATAACCAGTCCAAAGAACCACTGCCACTTTCAACTTTCGGGTGTCTAGCCAAATGTCCGAGAGAGGCAGAGGTTGAAGATGTGGGGTAGGAGGTCATCCCTGTGCTTGAGGAGAGCAACTCATCCCTTTGAGTACTGGTTAAGTAATTGCCCTGACCTGGTGGCTGATGCATCGGTGTGCCAAGAAGCCTCACATTTTCTCTGGCTCTGCTAATATGCATGTCTATGGACCTCTCTATATCCTCATCAATTGCAGGCCTACCACGTTCAGGCCTGTAGTTCATTGAGTGAGGTACCAGTGATGGGAGCATCCCCCCAGAGTTTGCAGGAGTCCCAGAAGAAAGTCCAGAAGAGCTGAGGCCAGGTCCCACATGAGATGCCCTTCGAGGGTCTATCTCTGCCTGTACACTGGGGAGTCCATATTGCCCCTGGGTGGATCTTTGGTTCCCAGAAGAATAGGGATTATACAGGGGATGGGACATGGTGTTTGCAATCTTCAGAAGGTTGAGGAGATTGATGGCCGCAGCAGTAGGGCAGGGGGGTGTCGAGGGTATGTAGGGAGTAGATGTGTTGGAGTTGGTTATCAAGGTAGCGGCTCGGCCACCAACAGAGAAAGCGTTGTTTATCTGTGTGAGAGCAAGCTGGGCTTTGAGCTGAGCCAGCCGCAAGGAGGCAGCCTGTTGGCCAATCAGAAGCGAGCTCCCAGGGAGCCCTCCAATTAGGGGGCTCCTGAGGGGCCCTGTAGCAGGAGAGGGGGCACAACGCTCCAATTGCAACGCAATGCTGAAAAGGTTAAAAAAAAAAAAACAAACAAACAAAAGAAGGGATTATTGATTGAGACAGGACCTTGGCATCTTGGATGGGTACAATTCATCATGTGGAAGTTCTTGTCTTGAGATGCCCACTCCTGCTGGATACACACTCATTCAGCCTATTTCACTTCCTGGGGCCACATGTATAAACAATGCGTATGCACAAAAACCATGCATATGCCATGCACATAAACTGGTATTTGTAAAAACACAATCTGCGCACCTCACGCATAATTTAGACCATACGTGTATATTTTTCTAGAGCTATCTGAGGGAGATGTGATGGGGTGAGATGAAATATAAGGTAAGAGACAGCATATTTTAGTAAAACATTGTTTGTTTAGGTTGATAACCAGCTGCATTGATGGTGTGATATATATATATTTTTTTGCATTTACAAATATTTGTAAAATGCCAATCAAATGTACATTTATTAAGGTAAATCTGATAAATTACTTTTGTGAGATTAATTTTATCACTTTTAATTTACATTAAGTCTGAGTCAACATTTTAACCAGCTGTTAATATTCTTTTATTTTATCCTTAGTTGTGAAGTCAGTTTAGATATGAGCACAACAAATTGATCACTGATTACATTTCATCGTCGGCAGATGGTTTACAGGTCTATGTGAGGAAACAATCATATGGACGATATTTAAGAGCCGCACAGCTGTGCGTAATGACAGCTGTTCTGGCTGTTGGAGAACCTCGCCGGTGCAACACAATCGGTGAAACAGCAGTTTTCATTTCCTGTTTGTTTCATTGACAGGTGTAAAGACCGGTGGAGCAGGTGGCAGATTAATATGAAAAAGACTGGTTCGGGGCGGGTCTTCATCCATTCATGGCTAACTGTGGGAGTGGAAATGAGGCTTGTGCGCGTGTGCCAAGTTCCTCAATGACTGAGATTTATAAAACAGAAGCATGTGTACGAAAAGCTTTATAAATCTGATGAAAAGAATGAGTATGCATATTTCTGGCTTTGTGCATACATATAGTTTTAGTTATGAATCTGCAGAGAGTTTTATGCATGTGGCCCCTGGTCATTTGCAATAAAGAACAGAGGAAGCAAAAGCAACAAAGCACAGATAAAGAGAGAGCAACAGTTAACAAGAAACATCAGGAACAGACACAAACTCATCATGTCCTTTCCATGCTAATCTCTGGTTGAAACAGTTAAAAGAGTACTCCACCAATTTATTTATTCCTACATTACCAGTTTTATCAGACTCACAATGATCAGTTTTTCTTTAAATGATCAAAATCAATGCAGTAGACTGACAAATGTCTAATTTTTTATTCCACATGTTCTTCTCCCCTGTCAAAACCTGGCACCTACATTATCCACAAAGCAACTTGATCACCAGCAGTTTGGTGGGACATGCCGCTAGCCTCAACCAGAGATGAGGAGCGAACTACATCGGTCTGGTAACCTCATTTCTAACTCTACATTAGGGACTGTCTGTGGAGCCACCAAAGGCTTCATAGAACTTTTTTCACATATGCAGTAGTATTCCCCGATACCTGTAGACAGATCTTGATGTGTAAAATAGGTGGAGTTCCCCTTTAAGACTGGAACCAGCAAGCAGACAAAGCACATTTAACATCTGCCGTTTTAATTTCAGAATGTCACAATCGACCATACTGAAAGACTTGGGCCAGCCTGAAAAAAGTAGCTAGTAGTAAGTGAGCGTTTAACTAACCATCAGATTAAGCTAAAGGGTCTGGTATATTCCTTCTGATATGCCTGTCAGATGGTTAAATAGCTTTGGAAACCTCCTCTTGCACCTTTCTGACGGTAAATTGGGGGTGGGGAGGTAGGGTGACTTTTTGAACTGACATTGACACCCACTTCACACAGTGACTAGTCAGCTGTGTGGTGGTGAGAAAGGAACCAGGGTTTGAACATCTCTCTCCGGCTCTCCTTTTTCATTCTTGACAAAGCTATTTCTGTCACTTTTTATGTGAACAAACGAGTGCAACACTGCAAATGTCTTCCAGGAGAGACTGACCAAAAGAATACACCATTATCTCCGTAATTTAATATTATCAACCCCTCCCACCTCTCTATGAAGGTCAGCTTTTCACTCTGTCTTCGAACGTGGCCATACGGAACAATAATAACCATGTTTGATTTCTGATATGGCCAGACAACACGTCATAAGAACCAGTTCTGATCGACCCAAAGACTCTAGATCATAATTTATTGAGTTAAAGGTTAGGTAATGTAACAAGATGGAATACAGACTGAATCATCATCAGGATTCAGGATCCTCATGATTTATAACGTGACAACCTAAAAATGAAAAGTTCATTCAACTGGAACAGCAGTGGAAAGATAAAAGTCACAAAAATCCACATGGCCCAGTAGTCATGGGGGGAACCTTTTGAGTTTTGCCTTCTGATAAAAAAACAAAAAAACAAAAAAACACACATGCACAATATTGGACATAAAGGCGGACAGAGAGATCATTTTTTAGATGACAAATCCAAGATCAGTGTCTCATGAGGACCACCCTGACAGTAGCTTACTAGAGTTACTCCAAGTGGAGTAACTCTTACATTTCCAGTAGACAGCTATTTTCCCACTATGTAGTAGGGTAACACCACCAAACACTACATTTTTTTTTGCTCTCAAGGTGAAAAAAGTTCAGAAATATGACTGCACTGCATTCCAGAGTCTGTTGCTCCACCATAGGTTTGCGGCCGGCACCGGATGAGCTGGGAATGAGCCTGCGTTGGTCAAGGAAGACACATTTAGCAGTAGAGAGCAGGTGGCTCAGCTGGGTCGGGACCTCTCACTCTGCTCCAATCTGTCAACCTCTTAATTCAGATGGGGCCAACCAGTCGTACCACAACAAATTAAGAACATACAACCAGTGAAGGAAGGAGATTCTATACCATTCATTTACCAGTGGGTGTGTACAGAACTCCGCTGCTCTGGTCTTACAACCAGATTAATTTATGTAGCACAGTAAGGGGGTGGTCAAACCAACATTAGCGCCCAATTAAAAAAAAAAAAAAACAAACAAAAAAAACCCACAGCCCTTCCATTCATTTGAATGGGGGCAACGCCTTGAAGCAGCATGAGTGCCAAAACACTGCAGCGGTCACCCGGCAAAAAAAGTTGAACCGGGCTCAACTTTTGCCACAATGCGATGAGGGCGTCATCCAACAAGGCGCTGTGTTGGCCAGTCATACATACATGCAAGCAAACATACCTGTTAGATTACTTTATGACTTTGTGAATGCCGTATCCAACTGTTTACCTAATGATTGTAGCGACGAAAGATAAAACACCCACAGCTGTGATAACTTACCAGAGTTGTAAAATCCTATCTGTGTGTATTACAAACAAATGTGCAGTGTATTGGCGTCTGATAAGCTCCAATTTGACTTCTTGGATTGTATTTGCCTTACACTGTTTTTAAGCAGGGCTGATTTCAGTCTGAACACTGCCTAAATTCAGAATAACTTAAAATAAATTTTGAATGTTTAATAGCATTAATATGTTAAGTTACTTTTTATGAGTGGCTTATAGTGTAGTTTTCTACTTTCAGCAAAGGTTTAGTGTTTCTGATAAGTAGCAGTTTGCAGTTTCACTGTCTATAATTTCAAAGCAGCTTCCCCAACGCAGCAGACATGGTGTTATGAATTCAATATCATACCAATATTGTGTCCAAAGTCCTCCCGGATTGTTGTGCCAGGCTCCAAAACTAAAAGGGAGCAAGGAGGAGTTTGGCTCCTCTTACAACATGAGTCTGTGGCTTTTGTTTGATATCTAGTGTCGGCAAAAAAATGTTGCTGACGCTAGATATCACCTGCTAAAAATCGTTATAAAAGAAAGTCTGCAGTTATTGATTCAGGACACAGTTTGAGACAGGATTAAGCACTTCTAATTTAACTATATTCATAAATAAATAACTTGAATCTTTTCACATCTGTTCATGTCATGTCTTGTTGTGTTGTTGAGTTTTGCACCAAATTATGGAAAGTAGTGTCAATAAGAGTAAAAATAAGCATCAGTACCTATATTGGTATGGATAAAATCCTAATGATACCCTTCCCTAGTTATAGGCTGGTGTGACTTTCGCTTTTGATGTCTTAATTGTATTGATAACAGTGCTCATCTGTATGTGATGGGTTGTTGATGAGGACTCAATCCCTTGAAGGCAGCTCTGTTTTTGATTTAAGCCCATATATTTGTGGGTTGTATCACACTGTGATGTTTGAGTTTTGATACCCGTGTGGAGGTGTCATTAACTGATTAGTATATATCAGATGTGCTGACATAAAGCAAGTAGGCCAACATGCTTGCAGCTACGAGTGTTTCTTTCCAAACAGAGTCATAGCCAAACCTCCCTTTAAGGTAGGCTCAAGCACCCCAAAAAGTAACTGTTTCCAGCTCACACAGTGTCACGTCAACGGGACACTTACCGACAATTACGGATGTTTACGTTTTCACCAACTTTCAAAGCACACATTATACACATTCAAGACGTTGTCCGACGGGTTTTTACATTTCTAACGTGTAAAACTGTGATAAAAAACGAGCTTAAACTAAAATGGCGTGCTCCTGGTAGCAAGTATGAACGTTAGCCTTTAACAGGGCTAAACAACAAACGGCCAGCGGTTGACAAACCGAGTACAGGTTCGGTAAATACCTAGGTTTGGTTCCGTGGTTTTTCTAAATAACGCTTCTGTTGCATACCTTTCGTTATTTGTGGTGTATCTTGCGGCTTTGGTTTGCTCAAACTTGTCTTCGACCTGTTAGTGAGCAGGAAATCACAGCAAGCTGAAAGTAACACTTCCGGCAAAGCGCGTCGAGACTTCAGAATAAAAGCTTCAAAAAATATATTAATTATTGTACAAATTTTAATTAAATGTTTTTAATTAAAGAGCTTTATTGTCATTCTCTCCAGCTAAATGAATTGCAGTTGAACATACAATCAGGTGTCAAGTCTTACTAACAATGAATTTATTGTCAATTAATCTGCAGATTAGTTTCTCAATTAGTTTTTTACTCCATAAAATGTCAGAAAATTGTAGAAAAAATGCTTATCACAACTTCCTAAAGCCCAAGCTGACGTTTTAAAATGTCTTTCTAAAAATATATATTCTGTTTACAATGATATAAAACAAAGAAAAGCAGACATTCTTCATATTTGAGAACCTGGAACAAGAGCATACTTGTCATTTTTGACTGAAAATATAAATTGATAATTGAAATATTATACCATTATCGAAACATTATTCAATAATATACTAGCCTGGAGCTCATGTTTTATTTGCTCTGACAGATGCATCTGGTCCCCTCCTGTTCAAACAGATAGATGAGAGCAGCACATCTGAATATTTTGCTCTTGCGTCATGCCCCAGCCCCTTTTTGAGTGAAAAAATTTGACTGGCAAAAAATTTGGCTGTGATTTGACTGGCAGTAAATCCAAATTGCAAATTTCTAATCTGAAGCACCAGATGGTTTGTTACACAGGACTGTCTGAGAAGTCGTCCATGAAAACTGTTTGGAAAAGGGTGGGCAGTTTAAAAAAAAATACTTGGCAAAACTTAATGCTGTGGTGGAAACTCATAATAGGGGTAAATAGAGTCAGAGGGTAAAATGAGCCACCCCCTTTATCTCGGTAACCATAAACAAAAGTATTCATGTGATCACAACTTAAGAAAGTATAGTTCACATTACTCAATCCATCTTGGACTCAAGCACATGGAGAGAGTGGTCAGCAAAACAGAGCAAAAAAAAAGATTTTTGTCATGTCAAGTGAATTCATCATGTTGCTAAAGTTATCAGTCTTGTATCTTAATTAAAAAAGATACATTTTGTATATTATTACATGTTAATTTAAGTCAATGTAAGCTACAAAATAAGGTCATAAATTTAGCATAACTGTGGATCTGAGACACTGTGTGAAACTGTTTTGTCAAAATGGAGGTAAAACGTGCCAGTGATGTGGGGGCAAGATGAATCAATGGCTCAATTTACCCCCCAAAATTATTTTCTGATATTCTAGAGACTAGAGATCCTGTTCATGTTAATGTTTGATCACTGTTACAAGTGTTACAATGTTGATGAATAAATACCTAATTGTTGACTGATGTTAAGTTTAAGCCACACACAAACATGCAGACGGGTGGCAAATTAAAGGAAAAGCCGACATAAAGTGTCTTAGTAAGGTGTTGGGCCACCAGAACAGCATCAATACACCTTGGCATTCATTCCACAGTCTCTGAACTCTTCTAGATGGATGAACACCATTCAATCAAAAGATATTACCTCATTTGGTGTTTTGATGATGGTGGTGGAGAGCAATGTCTAATACGTAGGTTCAAAATCTCCCATAGGTGTTCAAATAGGTTGAGATCTGGTGACTGTGAAGGCCATAGAATATGATTCACATCATTTTCATATTCATCAAACCATTCAGTGACCCCTCATGCCCTGTGAATTGGGGCATTGTCATTGAAATGGAAACATATACACTTATGTTATTGTATTAAGATTATGTTACACTGCCTTATAGTCAAAAGCTCATTGTAAGACTTTATGATCTCTGCTTCCCGTGTGAAAATGTTCCTAACAGGTACTATCAAAGGGGAGGTGTGGGACTCGGTCACTGTAACTTTAGAGGGAATGTCCAGGGAGGAAAGGCAGATAAGGATTTGACCTTCAACTCTTAATTCTCAGCAGAGACCGAAAGAAACTCCCTAGAGATATAGTGCATTAATTAAAAATAACTGTTAGGTTGATGAATATGGGATGATTGTGATGCTTGTGGCTGTATATGCAAGTACCAACACTGAACTTTATTCAATATCTCTTCAGCCAAGCAAACTGGGAGATCTGAACTTGCAAATATGTATTCTGGATATTGCAATAAAACTCTGAAAGACAACATGCTCTCTGTGAATTCATCTTAAATTTCCACTACAGTCATCCTGGAAGAAACAACTCCCATCAAGGTAGAAATGTTTGATCATAGGATAAAGGAGATCACTCACAACAAGTTTGTATTGATTTGCAGTGACCCTTCCCTCTAAGGGGACAAGTGGACCCAAACCATGCCAGCAAAATGCCCCCCAAAGCATAACAGAGCCACCAGATCCCCTCACTGTAGGGGTCAAGCATTCACCCTTGGACCAGTTTTTCCTTTAATTTGTCACTTGTCTGTATACACAAAAGCACATTTACACACACATTCTTGTAGTGTTGTGCCATAGGACTAACTTTTTTTGATGGGTCATTGTTCTAAAACCATAATAATTAGATAACTTGATTTAATTTCCATGGGCACACAACAACCTGAGGTATATATAGTAACTATTATTTGAAACAAATACACTTTCATTTTGCAGTAAAATCATCAAATGTAAAAAGTGGCCCATGTCAACCCCGTTCTCCCCTACAATACATATATATTCTCCTACTCTATTGCCTTATTGTCTCACATAGCCTTTGTATGAATTGAATATTATGTAACCACTTGTTACTGCCAGATGAGAGTGCAACCTGATGCTTCCCATGTCATGTACACCCAGTTGGTTCAGAGCAGGACATAAAATAAATAACCTGTCAAACATAAGTAAATAGTGGCTACTCACATAGCCACTACCCAAATTTGTCTGTGACCAATAATAAAGTGGGAAGGCACCATGACAACACTAAAGACCAATAAAATTGACGGGGAGGGTCAAGGGATGTATTGTATATATGACACTGTACTGTCAGTCATTTTTCAGTTGCTCTGCGCAGAATAACTTAGGTCTTTGCCACACTGTTAATTCAATAAAGACCTCATATTGAAGACTTTACCTCTGATAATTTATTTCCACTACAATGCCAATGCCACTTAAATAGTTGAAGATGTTTGAAGATACAGTTAGACACAGACATAATTTCTGTTTATTTAATCCCTATAAGATATGTGATATAGCACTTTACCATTTCTCTAAGAGCAATTGCAAGGCTGGTGGAGAGATGGACCAATGGTGGAACAATGACCAGGGCTGTGGATTTTGGATTATTAAAGTATTTAATTCTGGTGTCCTTGTGATACTCCATGGACCTACAAACAGTCCTCTACAGTGTCATGCTCAATAGACCAATACTCAAAAACACAGTTTATGGCTTATCTGATCTTTGTAAGAATGAAATTTGCTCTTGTTTCTGTTAGAGCTCATACACCCATCTTTACACAAATCCTTTTAAGACATCCAAATCCTTTTTTTAACCAAACAACAGAAAAAAATCTGATAGAGGAGTAAGATTTATGCCTCTCTATAAAGAAAAGCACTGCTCCTGAACCTGTGTCCATATTTTTCATTTTTATGAATGCCCATTTAGGTTGTACACCACTACCTTCATGGCCACTAGATGGAGGCAGCACAGCATATTTGCATGAGATGTATTTGATAACCGTATAGATTGCTGATTCAGTCTTTGTACAAAAATACATTTGTACACTTATGACAATATGAGTTAAGCTGTGTATGTGTGTGTCCAGTCTGAGGTTTGTGAGCAGCAGTCGTGACAGCAAGGCCCAGACAACAGGTGTGGAAGACCACGGTTGGAGGAACAGCCTGGACCTTTTACCCTCTCCCTGGAGATATTATATAATAAAATGTTTTGTTGAATGCAGTTGGTTTCCTTGTATATTTTGTACTATTGACCAAATTTCTTTTTTGGCTTTAATTGAGCAGTTGCTGGTATGATTAATATTTAGTTTAGATTTAACTTTATTGTCATTGCACAAGTACTGAAACAACAAAATGCAGTTTAGCATCTAACCAGAAGTGCAAAGAAGCAATAACAGATTGACAGATCATTTTTTTGTTTTGTTTATGATGATGGTTATAATTTAGTATGTTGAAGATTAATACAATTCTTTTATTCTGAAAGAAACGCAACATAATTGTTGTTCCTGTTAATGTCTTGTGACTATATTAATTTCTGAGAGGTATGAGATCATTGTCTTAAGTCGTGTTTTTAGACCCTAACATCATAATCATCATATATGTCATTAAAAACGGACTTCATCACTGTAAGTTTGTAATGTACAACCTATATGGGGTAATATTTGTCAAGTTAAGGAAATGGAAATGAAGTATCCTTCAGTAATGAATAGAAATGACCAAGCTCATTTAATTTAGCATCAAATTCAATGAACCAAAAACAAAAATGCAGAAGAACAGGGTTGTTTTATCACTATTCTACCAGATAGAAGCACTTTTCTCAAATAAATTTAGTTAATATATTGCTAATATATAATTCCCATAAGTGACGACCGGTCTATTTCCCTTACTCACCATTGCATTACACATGCTGATGTGGAGGAGGTTGGTTAGAATATAACAGAGAAGTTAGAAGTTAGAATAAATATTCAGAATTGACGGAGTTGGAGAGAAGAGTGCCGGGAGGAGTTTGTTGTGTTGAAGTACAGAAAGCGTAACTTAGTGTTATCTAAAAGATTTTCAAAGTAATGGCTGAATATTTAGCTGATTTCAACAACAACTCAGCTCACGTGAGATTTCAGAATAAGACTTCTCCTTGAGCAAGACTTGGTTAAACACAATAACAAACAGAATGGACCAAGCAAAAGGTTTTATTTCTCTGTATGGTCCTTTCCATAATGTTGTCAGACACTTATAATAACAATCTGAGCCTGTCAGTAGCAAAAACAAGCACTTTTAGTGGACGTACATTGACAGGGCACTATTGCCCCGTCGGTTGACATTGCAGCCTGTTTAGCGGCTGCTGGCTGCAGCGCTCTCACTCAGTACTGGACCAATTTAAAAATTGTTGTCCCAATTAGTCACTTAGACAGAAAAAGATGGGAATATAGGGTCCAGGTCGAAAAATACCTAACTTTCCCTTTAATCAATCACATTCCGGAACTCTTCTGGATTCGGATCAGATTTATACTCACCGCAAGACTATGAGCTTGAAGCCTTGATAATGAATGGCTATTGACTGTATAGACTGTTGAATCAACAATTTATCAAAAGGTGACGATGAATAGTTTAATTAAAGGATCATTCCTATTGGGTATTGCACCAAATTACTAATATATCCCTTTTATCCCCTCCCCCGGACCACAGGGCTTAACGCCTGACCACGACACGACAGCTGACTGGCATCCCTCTGGCTGTGTGTGTTTGTGTGTGCCAAAAGAGGCTCGGTTTTATTTTCGGCTGTCATCGCAACCCTGTCAGAGAACCCAGTCTCATGGTGGTGAGCTCACCATTACACACACACCCCATATCCCCATGAGGACTACTGGTCCCAACAAGGTTGGTGTTTATATCGGAAAAGGTCCCAAAGAATTAACAAAAGCACGCACACATATTTATGGAGACACAAGGGTAGATTTAGACATAAAAATGCCTTTGTGACAAAACTGTTTTGTTTGTAAATTTGATTTAATTCAACACAGACACACGTTTGCACTACACACACTCCTCCAACCATCTTAGACATCTTGAAATAGCATCATTACTATAATTTCCTGTGTGACAACTACAATTACAAGCCAAAGTTCAAATCATCTTTCCTCATGTCGACTGAAAACAAGATCCTTTTCTAAACAAACTAATGTGCCCCAACTCTTCAGGGCCAAGGAATATGTCACCCAGTGCAATGGTGTGGCTCTTTGACATGTTTTTAAAGCAGATATATCATGCTTTTTATTGATTTTCTGTTATTTATATATGATTATGATGCTGGATATCTATGTTAAACATGGTCAAAGTTCCAAAAGTTCAGCTTAATGTATGTAGAAATGCTCCCTACCAGTCAAAAGCCAGGGCTGCAACCTGTTCTGAACACTTCATTTGCAATGTTTTTTTTCTAGCTTGCGCAGGGGCATGAACAAAAAGCATGTGCTGCCCATGGATGTATTATAAGGGCCAGATACTGGACCAAAAATGGAGCCCATTTAGTACGATAGGAATTACTTGGCTGACACATACGCCAAAAAAAGTTTCTAGCTTCTGGGTTTGCTTCCATGTTGTGTTTTTAGACTGCTTTTGTTGGCTCGAGGAAATGTTTACAAATATAAAACCTCCATGGATCAAAAATTTGTAATGGAAAGAGTCATGATTGACATTGTTTGCAGTTTGATATGTCCTGTCAACAGTTTTACAGACGTCTCTTTTACAATGGTGGCCTGTAGGGAAAATGCTTTTTTTTTGCTGCAGTACCACCAGTGACCACTGGGAATAATTGGCTGCAAGGCTGAGCAGCAACACCCTATCCAGCTCTTGTAATACATCTATGATGCAGCCTCAGCTCATTGTGCATGTCCATAAACGGCTGTCTGTTCAGTAGTCTTTGTGGCTAAGGTTGTTGCTAAGGTTTTTCCATGTGTTCATGTTTTCCACTCTCATATTTCGGATCGTATACCAGCTTGAACACTTAAGGATGTATTTGAGAAGGTGACATTTCGAGTAATGAACGAGAGAAAGTAGTGAAATCCTACTACTATAGTTTATTTCATGGTTTGTTGATGTAGCCTCCGGAGTTGGCAGAAGTCTCCCAAGGGGCAGCTTCTGGAAGCTGCCAATCAGAACAGAGTGGACTCATCAGGAGGGGGGTCTTAAAGAGACAGGACTTAAAACGGCCTGTTTCAGACAGAGGCTGAACTGAGGGGCGGCATAAAGGGCGTGTATAAGATAAATAAAGAGTTTTTTGAATTGTAAATCATACAAAGATATTTCAGTAGAGCCCAAGAATATAAATATAGACCTGGGAATGTATATAATACATCCCTGTTAATAGTTTTTGGACAATGGTGGAGGTCTACAGGTCTATGGCGTTGGATACACACACAATACTTGTAAATAGATCATTTCATTGTTGGTTTGGCTCTGCAGATAAGATTTGTTGACAATAAGAAAAATATAGAAAATCACCAGTCATATCCTTTAAAGAGCAGCCCACAGCAGCTTCCCTAAGACATCTCTTCAGGATAAACTGGTACTATTATAACATGCATTAAAACTTTCTTTCTTCCCTCTACATGAACATACACACATTTATCAGTGTCGCCACATGCATCTATAGCATCTACCTCTCCTGCCCAATAACACAGGGTCAGATCCTCTCTAATGATCTCAACAATTCTGGCTGGAGGTAACCTGACCCCAGATCAGTGACGACGGACGGCGACTGCCCCCAGGATTGAATGTGAAATCTGCCAAAAGGGAATGCGAAATCTCAAATTACTATCTGTCTTCAACTTGGATGGATATTTCTAGAAAGAATAAATGGCTCCTATTTCCTTGTCTAGGCAAAAGTGAAAATTTGGGCAGGGAAGATCACCAAGGAATGTTTTCCCTCCAGACATGAGAAGGTACCGCTGAGCAAGGCACTTATATTTAGCGTGCAGACGTGAGAGTGGTATCGATCTTCTCATCTAACTTTCAGCAAGAAAACAAATACGTGTGTTTCCCAAAATGTCACACTATTCTTGAAGGATTTAACTGAACAGGTGTCAGTTTGTACTGCAGTAATGGGCAAAAGTTTGAGGCATTTTAGATGTTTAGATTCTTGTCCGTTCAGCAATACCATCAGGGAGGCATCTGATCAATTCCAAATTTATTCTGCAGCATGACAGTGACCCCAAACATACAGTCAGAGTCATAAAAAAATTACCTACAGCAACAAGAAGAACAAGGAGTCCTGCAATGGATGGTATGGCCTCCACAGAGCCCTGATCTCAACATCAACTCTTGCATGAAGAGACAGAAGTAACTGAGATGCCGAAATCCACAGAAGAACTGTGGCAAATTCTCCAAGATGCAGGAACAACCAACCCTGCTAAGTACCTTGAAAAACTGTGTGCAGGTGTACCAAGGCCTCTGTTTTAAAGGCAAAGCTGCTCACACCAAATACTGATTTCATTTAGGTTTCTTCTGTTTAATGAACTTTAATGAAGCTAATTGATAATAAAAAATATTCATGGCATTATTTTTGAAAGCATCCTCACTTTACTTTTAGTACCTAACACTTTTGCACTTAAATGTAAGATAAAACTTGTTTCCCCTCATGGGATTACTACAGTTATCTATCTATTGATGCTGTGCAGATATTTTTGTAGTCATTATAAGCTGCCGGACTGTGAAAACCCTAATTGTCACCCCTTTTATCTGGTCAATCTCACCCAACATGCCCTCCCAGTCTCTAATGCCTGACAGGTCATGTGACATGGGTGTGTGGTTACCTCAGTGAGTCCTGGGAGTCCCCGTACCGTCGGCGACGCACCCAGCGACAGACAGATGGGTTTAAATCATCGTGCAGTGGGGACACAGAGTGCACACAGTAACTTACACCAGGCAAACCTTGCTGCTACACATGTCAGAGTTATAAATCTCTCTGCAGCGCTTGTGGTTTAGTACACTTTGATGTTTTTGACGATGATTGATGATTCGAGGGAGGCGGATGAAGAGTCTTACATGTTGAAATGACATTTTTCCTAAAGTTTCACAGAAAATTTGAACTTTTTGTTTTATAATTTTTCTTTCTTACATAATGTTTTGCCCCCCTCCCCCCTTCAGTTTATATCCATTATTTTTATATTGTTATTCTGTTATTATTCTGTTAACATGTAAATGTTGTACTTTGTCATTTATCTGGTAGTATCTTTAGTTTGTCTATATGTGTTTTTGGGTTTATTTATTTATGATATAGATATATATTTATACTTTATATATCAATAAAAAGTTGATCACAAAGAAAATAAATTATGTTTGTATGTTTGTATTTTTAACCTCTGCAAG
Organism: Thunnus maccoyii; assembly: GCF_910596095.1. Lineage (NCBI taxonomy): Eukaryota > Metazoa > Chordata > Actinopteri > Scombriformes > Scombridae > Thunnus > Thunnus maccoyii. Next base: position 21,266,481 of record NC_056554.1, read on the forward strand.
TAAACCCGATCTCATATCCTTAAAAGACTAAATGGATAGGAATGTTCTGAAAAAAGAAAAAACTAAGCCAAAATATCTTTTTTAATATGTGTGGAAAAGAAAAGAAAATAAGTTTGGAGGTAACATGAAAATTTAGAAACGTACAGAGCGTTTCTTTTTATTTTCATTAATTTGTGCACAGTTCTACATACTGTGTCTGCTGTGTATGTGTGTCTCTCTGTGTGTGTGTGTGTGGATTCTGCGAGAGCCACTGCCATCCTCTGAGGAGCAGTTAGCAGAGGGTCTAATGAGCGCTGATGAAAATAAATCAACGCTGGCTCAAACAGAGAGTTGCAATCACTCAGCACCACAAGATCTCCTGGTAAATGGTGCACACACACACACATACAAACACACACACACAGTCACACAAGTCTTTACAGTGCAAAATAGTTTATTTGTCCTTGGACTGTGTGTGAGGAGATGTAATGAAGTATTTATAGTGGTGGCATCGACGTATCACAATTTCGTGTATGGTTCAGTGCACTCCAGTATGCGCATGTGGTGTGTTGGTGATAAATACTCAACATTTATTACATAGAGCTGTTTTTAAGTCTTTTGGGGCAAGTTCAAGTCAAGCGTTGAGGCAATCGAGAAAGGTCAAAGACAAGTCCAAAGAGGTCTCACAACAGTCGAGTGTCAAGGCCTCTGTGATTTACTGTAAGTAACATTCAAAAATGTTCGCACAACTAAAGCCAAAAATACATAAAATGTTGTGTGTTGGTCATGATATGTAAAGTACTACTTCTCCTAAATAACTTATATATATACATATATTTTTCTAAGAACAATATTCAATACCTATCAATATTACCTATATATATACAGACGGGTGACATATTAATGGAAAAACCAACATAAAGTGTCTTAGTAAGGTGTTGGGCCACCACTTGCTGCTAGAACAGCTTCAATGCACCTTGGTGTTGATTCTACAGTCTTTGAACTCTACTGGAGGGATGAACACCATCCTCCAAAAGATATTCCCTCGTTTGGTGTTTTGATGATGGTGGTGCTGTCTAACACATCGGTCCAAATCTCCCATAGGTGTTCGACTGGGTTGACATCTTGTGACTGTGAAGGCCATAGCATATGATTTATATCATTTTCATACTCATCAAACCATTCAGTGACCTCTTGTACCCTGTGGATGGAGGCATTGTCATCCCGGAGGAGACCACTCCCATCAGGATAAAAATGGAATAAAGGTGATCAATCAGAACAACTTTTATTGATTTACAGTGACCCTTCCCTCTAAGGGCACAAGTGGACCCAATCTATGCCAGCAAAATGCCCCCCACATCATAACAGAGCCACCAGATCTCCTCACTGTAGGGTTCAAGCATTCAGACCTGTACCGGTTATTCCTTTAATTTATCACTTGTCTGTATAAATTATGATATCACATTATTATATAACAAAAAATTAGATATTCTATCAAACCTCTACTTGAAAAAGACCTTACACTTTGATATATAATATAGCTAGAAATACTATACTTATCTTTACTGCCTTTTTTACTATCTTACATATTGTCATTGCCATATTGGCATTAAAAAATATGTTTTTATCCCAAAAACATACAGAAAAGCTATTATACATTTTAAGCCCCGAGTAGTGTCTGCAGGCTTCCTTTGCAGTGCAGTCTGTATGTAGGACTGCCTTTTTCACCAACCTAACATTGCAAAAATCAGGCACGCCCTGTCTCAAAAAGATGCAGAAAACTAGTCAACACATTTATTACTTCTAGGCTGGATTATTGCAATTCCTTATTATCAGGCAGCCGTAACAAGTCTCTAAAGACTCTCCAGCTGGTCCAGAATGCAGCTGCACGTGTACTAACAAGAACTAGGAAAAGAGATCACATTTCTCCCATTTTAGCATCGCTGCATTGGCTTCCTGTAAAATCCAGAATAGAATTTAAAATCCTTCTCCTCACTTACAAAGCCCTTAACGGTTAGGCACCATCATATCTTAAAGAGCTCATAGTACCCTATTACCCACTAGAACACTGCGCTCCAAGACTGCAGGCATACTTGTGGTTCCAGTCTCCAAAAGTAGAACAGGAAGCAGAGCCTTCAACTATTAGGCTCCTCTCCTGTGGAACCATCTTCCAGATTCGGTCCAGGGGGGCAGACACACTCTTTACGTTTAAGAGTAGGCTTAAAACTTTCCTTTTTGATAAAGATTATAGTTAGGGCCTTGGACCAGCCCTTAGTTATGCTGCTATAGGCCTAGACTGCCACTGCCACGGGACTTCCCATGATGCACTGAACTCCTCTCTCCTCCTCCCCCTCTTTATCTGTATGCATTCATGTACCATTAATGCATGTTACTAACTTGGCTTCTTCCCCGGAGTTTTTGTGCTTTCTCGTCTCACAGGTTCATATGGATCATGGTCATGGACCCCCTAGTTACGGACGGTGGGCTTCTGAGGACCTGCTTGATGACCATGCCTGCTGTTATTGTTATTAGTCATATTTCTATTATTATTTTCATTATTGTTGTTATTAAGCCTCTCTGTGTCTCTCTCTCGCCCTCCCTCCTCCCTTTCTCTCTCAACCCAACCAGATTGCTGCCCACCTAGAACCCGGTTCTGCTTGAGGTTTCTGCCTTGCCACTGTCCCCAAGTGCTTCCTCATGGGGGAATGTTAGGTCTCTGTAAAATAAAAAGTACGGCCTAGAGATAACTTCTGTTGTGATTTGGTGCTATATAAATAAAATTGAATTGAATGGAACTACTGCAAATAAAGCCAAAAAGAAGAAGAAAAACAAGCTATTTGGATAGCCACTTGGACAGTTACTGGAAACACTAAGTGTGAGCTCAGGGTCAGACTGACGTCAGTTTGAAATCTCTCATGTATAATCTTTATATTTTCTCTCCAACTTCACAGGGAGCTTGAACAGGATGGGACAGCAGAAAATTATACTGCATCATGTGGCACGAGCATAGTGTGAATGTGTGTGTGTGTGTGTCTAGTTCGAGTTACATCATCAGCTGAGGAAAGTTTTCATCACCATCGAAGAACAGTATGTGTCATCCTGTCTTATACATTTGACACCATAACAAGTGATACGGTAAGATAGCTTCAGGGATTTTACTATTTTAGGAGACTAAAAAAATATAAACCGAGCCAAAGAGAGTAAAACAGAGATTAGAGGGATATATCAAGATTTATTTCATATTTTAATATGAAATAAATCAGATCATAAGAAAAAATACAATCAATTTAAAAGTATAAATGTATGTTTTATGATTTGAACCTGTGAAAATAACCTCTAAACTTGCTTCATGCTTACTCGTTTTAGGAATGGATCCTTTTTAAAGGCACAATCCATAATCTAAATGTAAACACAACAGTAGTTTATCCTTTTCTCTCACTCTCTAGCATCTCTATTGTCTTCCTTTTATCCTCATACACATGCAATGTTAAAATCATGTCAGTGAGTCGTGGCTGTGTACGATGACGTCCTGTCCACAGTTATCACAGTTGATAACTGTTTCTGTGCCTGGACTGGCTGGTTGACCCAGAAACTCTTTTCACAACTGGATGAACTAATTGAGTCCAACACAAAGTGACCTGATCACCACACTACACCAAGGCTAACAGTGCCAAGTTGATATCTTTGCATGGGTTTAGAATCTAAGGGAGGGAGTTCTTGATAAAAATGATCAGTTTCTTTCTGAACTTAATTTTATTACCTCATGTTTGTCAAAATGATGACCAGTAAACTCATCAACTGATCTCAAAACAGACAAAAACATATCTCTGGATCTCAGCTGTGATACCAGCAAGACTGGATGAGGACTGCGTGGAACGTTGTGTTAAAGTGTTAATGGTCAACAGGTGGGAGAGAGCACAGCGGGAGGACAACAGGACGCTGAAAGACAAGGGTGTAAACTTAAGTACATCCAGTACGTTTGACAAAGAGACAGTAAGAGAGAGATGGACGGAAGCAATGAAAAGAATGTAAGATATGGTGAAAAAGGAAACAAAATGTAGGAAATGCAGCAGCTGCACTTTTAAATCCACCTGTTCTCTCTTTGTAACACGCACACAGTGACAATGACACCCATTGCATTCCTAAAATTGAAACCTTCCCAAATATTTATGAGGTGTTTGGTCATATGGTGAGTGTGTAGGCTAAATGTGTGTGCGACTGAGACAACGGTGTTACAGAGGCCACAATACAAGGTCTGTGTGTTTTTGAGCTTTTTGTTGCATCAATGTGTTCTTTTCAAAGTTTTATTTCAGTTCAGGTTGCAGCTGAGCTCGACTTGATCTTGACTTTCCTGATTGAAACTCAGTCTTTTACTGCTGCAAAACCAGCCTTAACACTCATATCCACTAAAGTGAAAAACAGGGGCCGGGGAGAGCAGCACGTGAGCTAACGGCAGACACATAGACTGTAAAAAGTATGGATGTAGCCACTGTGACGTCACCCATTGGTTTCTGAAGAGCGGTTTTGAAGCTCAAAGTGGGCGGCTCCGGCCGTCGCCATCTTGGCAGTGCCTGACACTGCTTAACTCCCAGTTAATCCAAAATGGGCAAAGAGGTGGAGCTGAGGCGAACCAAATGAAGCCTGGTTGCTGAAACAAGCCACCTAGCAGCTAGCGACTTGTCACTCAAAGCAGCCACGTCCTTAATTATGTATAACTTTATGGCTTAGTAAAATTTAAACGGGTGAGTTATAAAAAAGTTCAACCCCCATACAGTTGTCATGAAAGGGGAAATTACCTATAGAGCAAAACCGTTTTTTGTACTAGATTGTAAACATGTTTATTTGTGCTGTAAAGTTTGGCATTTTAACATGGGGGCCTATGGGGATTGACTCGCTTTTGGAGCCAAATGTCTGTTTGAGGAACTGCAGTTTTGCCAGTTTTTGGCACTTCTGCATTGGTTTCATTTTTCAGCTCTGGACGTTGCCACTTGGGCAGACATCAAAGCTACTATAAGTCTTCAAATCTATTTACGGAGCAATCATTTCCAAAATGACTACCAGAACACTTAGTAAATGACCCAAATTTAGCGATTGAGACCATAATGACTTGTTGAAATAAATAACTGGGGAGTCTATTGGAGCCAGCATCTAGCGTCCATCAGTGGCATTGCATTTTGCAATTCAAGCTGTTGTACTTGCCACTAGGTTGGCGTCCTAGGTGACCACATAGCTCGCCTGTGCCTACAAGCGATCCTGCACATAACTAGCTGTTGGCTAGGTGTGACCGCCACAGTAGTGTATCTACTGACACTATCTCAAAATGACTTCATAAGTGCAACCTTTGCCACCAATGCATGCACATGCATCTGTGTGTGTGTGTGTGTGTGTGTGTGTAATGGAGAGGTGATGACCCGGGATCCAAATGAAAGACTCAAATATAGACGACAGCCTGTCACACAGTTATAAATCAGAGAGTGCTAAGAAGGAATAGAAACACCTCAAAACCCTGTATGTGTGTGTGTGAGTGTGTATGTGTGCACATGTGGCTGTAAATCAGGCTTTATATAAAGTGTGATACAAGCATCAGATGACAGAGCTGTGATAAACCTGAAAATATAGACCAGGAGGACACAGATGTAAATCAAATTTACTTATGTGTACAGACACACACACACACACACACACACACACACACACACACACACACACACACACACACACACACACACACACACACACACATGCATAAACACTCCTAAATCCATCTGTCTAAATCCTCAGCAACAGAGAGCTCAGAGCAAAGCCTTGCTTCAGACCGAAGCTATTTCACACCTTACGTAAAAACATCTCTCCTTCCCGCAGACACACATACACACACACACGCACACACACACACACACTCTTACTCTTATCTTTTCTTCTATCCATCTTTGCCATCTCTGTTTACTGCTTGAATCTTGTACCCACCCTTGTTTTTTTCTATTCCCTTTCCTCAACTTTAGCTCATGTAACATTCACTCACACACCGGGGAGTATCTTCTGGTATTTAGTTCCCTTTTTACTATCATACCATCAGAGACCAGCCAAACCCATAATGGCCTCGAGGCAAGCGATTGTAACACACACACACACAAGCACACACACAAAAACAGAGCAATAAATGCCTCTCGAGTGGCTCCGATATCTGAGGAAAGGTTTTTTTAAATGAATGCTTCTGCTGTTAGTATTTTGTAACTGTGAAACTGAAAAAGAGGGGTTGAAGTTAGGTTTATTAAAAATCAAACAAACATAACAGATATAAAGTGATGGAGAGTGGTAATACTGGTGCTTTTTTTAAAGGTAGTTGGCAAGTTGAATTCTTGAATGACAGTTAAATACCAACAATTTTAAATTAATAATTCATGTTGTTCTGCTTTCTGATTGTTGGAAAGTCACTGAATGTGTTTTGGAGAAGAGATTATGAGATTAACTGTATTTGTTCTTGGTTTCGTCCATTTTTTGTAAATTTTCATTTTGCATTTATTCAAAATATAATTTAAAAGCAAAAAAAATGTAGAAAACCTTCTTTGGACACTAAGTTTAAATTACTCTCCAAATTCTGTGGTGAATACATTACTGTAGGCAAGAACGAATGAACGAATAAATATATGAATTGATAAATCAATGAGTGAATGATTGGGTTTTCTTGTTTATTCATAACAAATGATGAATTAATGCCTGTATGTAGCAGTGACTGCAAGCGGAGGATGAATGAATGAATGAAAAACAGATGAATTAATCTCTAGAGTTTACTCTGAACTGAGTAAACTAAAATAAAATGCATGAAAGCAGCACATGCGGATAAATGAGACTGATGGCAAAGTTAAGCCAACTGAGGACTGATTTGACCTGAAGAGTAAAGGTCAGACTATAAAAAGCTGTCATGGTGACAATGAAGTTGTCACAAGGTTTTAAAATTTTTGGCTCTGATGACAATTAACAAACTGTCCTGGATTTCTGTTAGAAAACTTTGAGTCTCAACTTAACTCCGAGGAAATGGACAAAAATCAGAGCAGCAAAGTAACATCTTTATCCAAACCTATTCAGTTATTGCCAAAATATTGGACTGTTATCTGTCAATGGACTTTTGAGCTTTGCTTTCTAATTGCAAACTAAATCCTGAATTATTCACTCTAGCCAAGTCTTACACTCATCTCTAACCAAAAGCACTTAATTGGTCGAATTTGTTTACCACTGTGTACAGCCAATGTTTGTGAGGTTGAATTCAGGGCATAAAAATCCCAATTTCTAAACAAGACTGATTGAATAACTTGAAGAAAACATCTCTTTGGGGTTTCTTTTTTTCTAATTTGACATTAATGTCCAAGAAAATATGCAATTACAGCTACAGTTTGTATTCCTTGGTCCATTATTTAACTATTTAAATTTTAGTTTGTTTGTGTTTATAATATCCAATCACAAATTCCAGTTTTTGTAATAAAGCCTTGCATGACTGATCGGTCTGGGCTCTTAAAATTCTCTTTTTATACCACTTGAAGAAGTAGCTGAAAATAATAATCTACTCTTGTGCTTTTGGTCCTTTGCTGTACTTGGTTTGGATCACATACAACTGGAGCAGTTGTTTCATTTATGGTGTAACGCCCGTTCAAAAGGCACAGCTAAAGTTTAAAACATTTGAATACATTTCTTGAAACCTGTTTTCATCATGTTCTGCTCTGCGGCTGAAACTGACCAACACGTTTGGTGATACTTTGTGTCTGGGCAGTATGTGTGACACGCATAGCAGATGAAAACTTTTAAAGCCTTGGATTTAGACAGATGAGACGCCCGCGTATACATGCATAACTGAGTCACATACAGTTGTCCTCTTGTTTTAGCTATAAGGTCAGCTGGGGTAGCCAGGGTAATACCAGATGACTATTTCACACTTGCTAATTGCTTCATAAGCACACATGGCCATAGAAGAATGAGGGCGCTTCAAACCCACTGTGTCTAAAAGTCAACATATTACCCAACATGGCTGAGACAGTTTGATCCTGTTACTAACGCCACACAAATGTGATGGAGGTTGAATCACTTGGGATACTTTCTGAAGCCCAATAACACCTGTCTTTTTTTCCCAATTGATAGAAAATGTATTCACAATGTATTTTTGTGGTGCATTTCCTTCTCAAGTGGGACGGAAATATCCAGCCTAAATCAAGGAATTTGAAAATTTGTAATATTTGAATGAGGTGTAAAAGTTTGAGGTCATACCTAAATAAACATGATTCTTTGCCTTTTAGCGTAACTCTACAACATCACTAACAATTATATGACGACTGATGCAACAATAAAAGTCACTAAATTAAAATGTAATTCCCCATCCTTCCCATCAAACTGCCTTTCTCTACCCTAAAAACATACTGGTTTACGAACCTACACAAGTAAAATTATCTCTGAAAGATAGAGACAGAAGATGCTGGGCTAACATTTGTATGCTAGCTAGCTAAGTCACCAAACTTTTTTTTGTTTTACTAAACTTAGCATAACTACCATTTAGTTATTTTCAGGCCTGAATTGGCACTTTGTCATATTTGTGGTGTTTTCTTATAGAGAATAAACATTTAACTAAAGATGTGTCATTATAAAGAGCAGGAGAAGAAGGATTGTAACGGTAGCTAAAAATGTTAGCTAATGTAGAGGTAGAATTTACAACTATAACTGTTCAGTTCAGTTCAAAGATTTGTTGTCACGACTACGTAATTTTGCTTTTTTATCACTTTTTAACCCCATTATTCAACTAGCTGGACTTCAGTACTACAGCAGCAAGTGAACACATCAACGTTAATACCGCCATATTCTTCAGCGCTGATTCTGTCAGTTCAGTAGTATTTTCTGTTGCTGGTTCAAGCTAACGTGACATTCAGTTAAGTACAAAACTAGGCCTATACAAGCACTGTTTTAAGGTTAATAGCTCAGGAGCTTTTTGTGGCTTTCACACTCTTTTGATAAGCTAGCAATTATTAGACAGCTAGCATAACCTGGCTGTCTTCCTTAGGTTGTTTTGGCTATTATGTATGGTAAACTTATCTCTTTGGGATTGTGAATGTTTTCACATTTTTTTTCAAATACTACATGCAGTTTAATGTATTATAAGCAATGGTTTATTTTATTTACTCATTTTTAATTTATCTTTTACAAGGAATGCACTTTTATCAATATCACTGTAAATATGTTAGCTAGATGTTAGATTAGCCATTAAAAGCTCAACTGTTGACTGTAACTATAGTTTAAGATGTTCACTTTGACCCTGTGCTGTAATGTTACCAGATTTTATGTCAGTCGCATTGCTACCTTTTTGAATTGTTCCACAAAATCTGCGAAAGCAAGGTGATGAGATACAAGCTAGGTTAAGATAAAATCTAGCTTTCTAAATCCTGAACTTTTTCTACAGCAGTTCTGTTTTTTTCTTTACTTACAATAATTGTCATACATCTCCTGCTGGACTTGAATGTGAGTGAAGACATATGTAAAACAAAGTGACAAATTTTGCACAAACTTGGTATTGCTCTCTTTTACACAGAAAAAAAAACATATCTGTTCTCACCGGCGTGCAGGGTCGATGGTGTTGCTGCTGTGCAAGTTCTGGTTGGTAGTTTTGCCAGTGGTCGAGTTATGGTTGTTGATCTTTGACGCCTTTTGGTGACCGACATCCGCTGAGCTCTGCTGCTGGGAACCGCTGGCCTTCTTTCCTTCCAGCATGGCCAAACACACACATACACATATATGTGCCCAAACACACACTCACAAAGTAAACACTTCCGTAACGCTTCTAATATGCTTCTTTTTCTCTAACCACACATATGCATACACGTTCACAAAGGCCGCCTTTTGATGCAGATTTTTGGGCGAGAAGCACACTTCCAGATATGAGGTTAAATCCCAAAAACATGAAAAAGAGAACCTTTCTCTTTCTATTTAGTTTGAATTATTTCCATATATACAAAAAAAAATTGTTCAATTTCTTTATAAAAAGTTTAATCCAGAAGAAAGAATTCCTGAACGCAGCTTACAAATCCTCACATAGTTCCACAATATTAAGGCAACTTATCCGCTTTCACAGGGTGCTTGCAAAGATCATCACCAACCACCTTTAATACTGGATAAAAAGTTAAAAAAACAAATAAACCAATGCAAAAAAAGGGTCAATAAATCTTCTTAGCTCCCCAAAAGTCCACCAATATTTGTATATTCCAAAATTTCAGGTATTCCAGACCTCAAGCATTTTGGATTTCTGAGGGCTTAAGCCATTAGTGGCTCAGAGGGATTTGAGCTGCGAGAGACTGAAAAGCGAATCAGGAGGAACGCTGCTCTGCTCTACGCTCGTCCCACTGAGCCAGCAGCTGGAGGAAGAGAGAGAGAGACGAAAGAGAGAGAGAGAGAGAGAGACGGGGATATAAGTTGTACTAAAAAAAAAAAAGGGTCACAATCCTTCACTTACTACCGAGTTTTACCAGCGTTATTTCCCTAGAATACATCTGTTATTAATCAAACTGTATTGTGACCATTTTAAATCATACAAGCGTGGTTGAAACATCAGCTGTACAATCAAATAACTGGAATAACAGTGTGCTGTCATCTTCTCTTCAATACAGTTCACTAATCACAACAGAACATCAGTATTGAGGTTCCTACAAGGTTTAGGATCACTTAGTTACGCTCCTTGACACGTGGATGATATTATTGGTAAGACTCTTCTGTAGTCGCATTAAGACATTTATCTATTTTTTGAAAGTGTAAAACATTTTCATATTTTTGGCTCCTGTTCTTACCTTACAGTATCTCTATTTCAATAAGAGAAGAAATAATAATTTAACAATGGATTAAATAAATTGTATTTTGATAGTAGCAACCAAACAGAGGCCAAACTTCATATAAATGAAATGTATTTGGTCTGTGTGCGTTTTTTGTTGGTTCAGTTGCTTCTGACAACTGAAGCCATTAAAATTAACGTGCGATAACAGGTGGTCTGAGGAGGTTTTAAAGCAAAAAAGTATTTGTTCATTCGGTGCCAGAAAATTACCAAACAGGTGCAGACGCAAAAATTAGATACTAGTGCCTGGGTAAAAATCCAAAAAAAACTGGGTAAAAGTGTGTTTGCCCAGTAAAATAGAGCCTAATGTGGAAAAGACACATATGCCATGAATGGATATATGACTATAAACCATAAGATGCAACAGCAAAAAGGTTGACACCAGTGTCTAATTCCCTCACTGTCTGGTTGAATAGTGACCTCATGTGGTACTCTGTGACAAGTACATGAAAATGTATTGCCTGTGTTTATATGTGACATTTAAACCATAGATATGTTCTATATCTATTGTTTTACACAGGTTTGAGCTAACTGCATCCGACTTTTATGCCAGTATGTTGTAAATTCTGTGAAGGAGGAAAATTTACATATATTTTTACACTGAAGTGACTCTGAGATTGAATGTCTGAAACTTCAGATGTGTAAACGATGTGTATATGATGAAGCGAAGGTGGAAAAATGAGAATCTAAATATAATGAAACACTGAAGAAGAGCGGAAGAATTATGACCAAAAAAATGGCATAAAAAATCCAGGTCCAGGCATTCAAGGTAGGTTAGAGAAATAAAAGGCCTTTATTTCAGTGGACTAGAGGCATTAAAAAACACACCAACACGTGTCGGCTTGTGCCTTCTTCAGGGTGTAAAGAATTTTATTTTTCTAACCTACCTTGAGTGTCCGGACCTGGATTTTTTATGCCATTTTTTGGTCATAATTCTGCTCCTTTCATATTATTTCCTTCCATGAGCACTGGTGGTTCGAGGGAAACCAGCAGCGCACCTGTTACTTCTCTATTAGTTTAGGTTGATAATCAACTGCCCTGATGTGTGATTTTTATACATTTACACATAGATCTGTAAAAATGTCATAGGCACACTTATACACTTAGCGTAATAGTGATTAATTACTTTTGTAGAATCTGTTTCATAATTTTATTACGCTGATAATATCCTTTATTGTGACACACCCTGAACTGTTTCAATATGGGCGCTACAAACTGAGCACTGATGACATTTCTGACGTTTAATAACAGGCCTATATAATGATTTAATGATATGGACGCTATAAACAGCTGCGTAGCCGTGCGCAATGACAACTGTTCTGGCGCTGTTGGGGGAACCTCCTTAGTTTCTTCCCCATTTGTTTCCATAACAGGTGTTAATACTGGTGGAGCAGGAAGTGTATTAGTATGAAAACGGCTCTGTTTATGGCTAATTGTAGGAGTGGATATGAGGCTTGCGCACGTGCGTCTAATTCCACAATGACAGATTTATAGAAGTGGTTTTAAAGAACCATATAAACACAAATAGTTTCAGTCATGAATTTTTAAATATACTTCCGCATTTAATCTAAAAATGAGAACATATTAACTGAAGTAATCAATGATTTGCTTATAATTAACATGTAACTTATTTAAAGGACATAACTGTTGGTAATCTTTGGTGAGTTGTGAAACATTAGACTTAAATGATAAAATATTGAAAGGTCAATTCACTATTTATTACTGAGGTCCTATTAAAATAAAAAATAGGATATACTCTTTATAATCTAAAAAATGTTGGAATTATCCTCCACAATTACTATTTCTTATGTATTTTTACTGTTATTAGCGCTATCCGAAACACTAGATCTACAAAAAAATCATCTACACCTGTCACGCATGATTAATAGTATAAAATAAGAAAATTCAGTATTTATTACTGAGGTTCTATTAAAATAAATAATAAGATATACTCTTTATAATCTAAAAAATGTTCAAATTATCCTCCACAATTACTATTTCTTATGTATTTTTACTGTTATTAGCGGTATCCGAAACACTAGATCTACAAAAAAATCATCTACACCTGTCACGCATGATTAATAGTATAAAATAAGAAAATTCAGTATTTATTACTGAGGTTCTATTAAAATAAATAATAAGATATACTCTTTATAATCTAAAAAATGTTCAAATTATCTTCCACAATTACTGTTTCTTATGTATTTTTACGGTTATTAGGTTTATCTGAAACACTAAATCTACAAAAAAAAAAATCTACACCTGTCACACATGATTAATAGTATAAAATAAGAAAATTAACTATTTATTATTGAGGTTCTATAAACATAAATAATAGTATTATATAATAATAATAATAATAATAGTATTTTTACAGCAGTTAGGTTTATCCTCTACAATTACAGGTTGTTATATATTTTTTCAGCAGTTAGGTTTATCCTAAACACAAATTCTACAACAAAAATCATCTAAACCCGTTACACACATGATTAATAGTTTAAAATAAGACACACTGAAGCCAAGAGGACCTTGTTAAAAGTATTACTTTGTTTCACAATGTACAAAAAAACAACAACAATCCACTCACCTGAATAACTGTGACAGAAACATACAGTAGTAGTACATCAGTACAGTGTAGTGCAACATGTTTCACAGTCAGCGGATACTTACATTAATCAGCCACAAGGGGGAAGCAACAGCTCTGATAAATCTGTATAATCCAAAACATCCACAGAATATATTTACACTTAAACAGAGAAGGAGACACTCCATTTATTAGTTTAGCTGAATTTAGTTTCAAGTAATATACTGCATGGATTATTATTTGAAATCAATCAATCATTCCCTGTGTGTCATTTCATGTTAAAGAGTGACTCAAACAGGAAAACAACACTTTTAGATTTTGATTACAAAGCATTTTTCTTCTGAAATCTTACATGTTGTAATATTTTCACTTATTTCTGTCCTTTTTAGGTGGAAAAGTTATCCCTTTATCAACCCAGATTCTTAAAGTATCAGAATATGTTTTAGTTTCTGTGACACAAATCATTTTCATTGAACAGCTGTTGAAACAAAACATAAGTAAATCAAATTAAATGCTCCATAATCCCTGTGTGAGATGATGTGAATGCTGACATGCTACTAGACTGACTTCTAAGAACTGAACAAAAAATGATGCCACTTACTGTTAATGCCTGCTTATTGATTTACAAGTTTCCCATTGTACATCCATTATAGACTAACTCATCAAATTCTATACCAGTTTCCACTAGTTTTGCTTATTTTCTTTATACTTATTAAAAGCTGTTTTTTTTTAAATATTATCTGGTCTAATTAGCGTGTTTTATCACAGATAAACTCTTATCAAGGAAAGCCTTCCTGTGTTAATCAAGTATCATTTACATCATGTTTGAATGTTGATAATTAACATCATGATCATTAAAATAAAACAAAATAAAATTACTTTAACTGCAATAATCTGTCACAATTTAAATCAGTGAAAGCTAGTTTTTTTTCCCATTTTCCCTTTAAAAAGGCGCACTGTGGAGTTTTCTCGTAAAAGGAACAAAAAGTTGTTTACAGTGAATGTTTCTCACCAAAACGCATTGTGTATTCTTCGTGTTCAGTGTATTTCCTTCCATGTAAAACATTTGCAAAGCCGATTTTTTCAGTATTTTTTAAAACCTGCATTGTTTACATCCTTGTATACTAGTAGCTTGTAGCTTCTTCCAGGTCTTTGTTGGCACATTGCCGCCATTTCTTGGTGCGTTGCCACCACCTGTAGATCAGTGGAATAATGTGTAAACATCGGCAGGACTGTGTATTGCCTCACCTGCATGCATGTGCATCCCCGTGCATTAGATAAACAAAACTGCTCCATTGTAAAAAAAACTCCACAGAGCGCCTTAAATGTCCCCGAAACATCAAGCATATGTAGTTCTACGTGTAAATTGTATTTACATGAAATGATATGTGCAATTTGGCTTATTTTAAGTTCATGAGATATTTTTAGTGCTTGGTCATTGAAAAGAAGTTAAAATGGTGAATGAATGGAAGATTTATTCACTCATTCACCGGTTTGATCATTGTTCTGCAAGATGAAAAAAAAAGAAATGTAGTTAAACACTGGTTAACTACTACTGGCCGTTTGATTTTGTCTGGGTGATCCCAGAATAAACGGTTCAATCCAAATTTATCATCCAGCACTTTTCAGCTGAAATTTAAATACTAATGCCGACATAAAGAAAAAAAAAGGTAATTTGGGATTCAGTGGCGGGTTCGTTTGGTTTGGAACAAAACTCTTCAACTGGACCCAGAAAATTTTCACAGAGAGCGAAGACACACAAGAACATCGAGTTAGGTCAAAGGTTGGAATGAATCTTAATTAAAAAATAACAAAAATAAACTCATCCTGTCTCTTTCTTCCAATTTGTTTAGTTTGATTACAATTTATTATTGTTTTTTTCCCTCTATTTTGGTTTGATTATATAACTTAAAGACTAACAAAAACCTTCCTGTATTTCTGTCGACATTTAACAATGAATATAATATCGTTGTGAACACATCAGATCAACCTCTTTGCACACTTGTAACAACAATCCCCAATTTGTGATGGTAAATAGAGTCCTTGTAATCAACTAGGACAATGAGCACTTTTCTTTCCACCACTGGCAGCTCATTAAATCCGATTTAAATGCTGAGTTAATTTTTAATATCTTAAATACAACTTTTCTTCTTTCAGGTGACCACAGTTTATACCAACCACTGTTTACCCTCCTTCTCTACATATCAACCAACTTTCTAACCTTCCTTCCTTCCTTCCTTCCCTTCTCTTTCTCTTGTTGTCCCTCTACGTGATGTTGGATATCGGGTCGCTAATTTTCAGACACCTCCAGTAGATGGTTCTCGCCATGGTGAACAGAGCGAGCAGGATCAGCAGAGCCCATGACACGTAGATCCCTTTAGATTCTCTGGCGCGCTGCAAAGTACCATACTGACAAAAGACACACACACATACAGGAGTTTATAAGACTTTGAACACATTGAAGGAACAGAAAATCATGCTGATAAGTACTAAAATGTTTTATAGTGTTTATAATCAGTAGATCAGAGGTTCAACATGAATCTACGCGGTCATGAGATAATTTCCTGGGTAGTAGACAAAGTCCGTTACATAAAATCATGCCTATTTTCTGAATTTTTTTCTTCTTTTCTTTCCTCTTTTTTTGTTAAACTACAATTTCCAAAGCATTTAAAAAATGATTCAAATGAAACAGTCTGAGAAATGAAAACCTCTCGTCAGTTGCGCTTGCTTAAGTAGACACTGCTTTGTATTCAAAGGTCACATGCAAAAAAGGTTGGGAAGCACTGCTGCAGATTAATAGTTTAATGAAACACCGCTATCAATATTTCAGATGGTCTTTTTTTTTTTACTATTACATAAATATATTCATGCTTTGCGTAGTCTTACATCACCCACAACCAGTGACAGTGAAAATAGTTCCTGCCAGTTTATGAAAAATGTAATTTTTGTACCAGATTTTGCGCTAATTCTTTGTAAAATTGTGTATGGAAGTTCATTAATGACTAAACCACTTCTTAACATTGAATATTTGTTATTAAATGACCAAGTTCCATATTTAACACCTGAGCCAATTCCATTCGCTAATTAAGTTTTTAAGACATTTTTAATACCACATAGAAAGTAATTTAATACATTTTTCACTGTCATACTAGTCAAAGTATGGAACCAGAAGGGGACAATAACAATTATTAATTAACTACATGAATTTATAGACATTTATGTCATATTTTCAATACTTCCAAGCTGTATAAACAATAATTTCTAGTTATGTAAGCCTTTTAAATATCTCCTAATGGCATTTCAGACCTGGCAACCCTGGACGAATTTTTTTGAGTTCCACTTCCCTGACTTAGATTCATCAGATGCAAATCACTGCTGTTCGCACAATAAATAATGGTACATAATTTGCAAACATGCGTACATCATTTGCATACATGCAGCAGTCAAACGGACAAAAATTTAAGAGATACAGTGATATGAAAATTCTTGATACCGATATCAGATTGTTTACAAAAATATCTGCAGATGCCACTTCACACAGCTTACCAAGGAACACTATTTCACTCAGGCTACACACTAACCTGCCACTACTGCTGCATTTATATAGTTTCTATTGTTTACAACCTCCACAATGATCAAACTTTAAGCCAATTTGATTTTTGAAAACATGATTTTCAGCTAATTTGAACAGATGATGACAATGTAGCTGTAAAACCCAAACCAGCCTCAACAGACTATTTTGTGGCAACAATGAAATAAATATTTTAGAGCTGTTTAATACAAACTGTTCTCATTATAGGAAGGCTATTATTTAATGGTGTGATGACCTAATGACAATACAGGCTGAATATGAACATGGCTGTTGAAACTGTAAGGGTCATCACATCCCTCCTTACATATTGTACTTTTTTGCAGTGAGGGGGTGTTTCCTTGAAATTTTCCTGGAGTAGGCAAAGTTATAGACTACAGTCCCAACACACACACACACACATCATAGGTCACTTTTGGGGACATTACATAGACTTACATTAATTTCCTGGAGACTTACCCTAACCCTAACCATGACCACCGACCCAAAAATTAACCTTTTACCAATTGGGAACAATTGACTTTTGTCCCCAGTTGGACTAGCCGTCCCCAATTAAATGGTTTGAAGTCAGAAATTTGGCCCCAAAAGTAGCTTATGACAGACCCGCACACACACGCATTTGTCAATTATGATCATCCCCACTTAATATTTGGCTGAAGGCATGGATGGATAAAGAGAACTGGATACAGCGTCGGCGGTGACGCCCTGTTCATTCCTATGAAAGTTGCTCAGTGGCGCATAAAGCCAAGAAAGTTCAACTTCTTCCGAATTGCTTCTGCATCTGTGCGGCCCATAGAGCAAGCGCAGTAGTGACTTTTGCTGGATGAGTCAGCTACTTCTGGTTTAGCCCTCCGGCTAACTTGAATTGGATAAAACAATTCAATCATGCGGCTCTTTTAGGCTTTTGAAATGTAATCGGACTGAATGGATCAAATTCTGATAGTGAGACAAGTCATTTCATGGGGGTTGTGACGCTCAAAAAAATGTATCTGCTGATTTACAGACGTCTCTTTCACAATGTAAATCTATGGGAAAAAGTCTTTTTGGGCCAGTGTGCATCACATGACATTGTAATTATATGGTTTGGTTGTCAAATTTGCTTCAAAGCCCGCTGTCTTCCTGTGACCAGTTTATACATCCATGATGAAGGCTGGAGAAATGAATCCGGCTCTATGATCAGTCAAACTCTTCTTCTATTGCTTTTCGTCAGGCTACACACTGCTGCCTCTTGCTGTTAGATGCCTACAGGTTGGCAAGTCTGCTTTTTTTTATTTTTTTTGGAGGAAATTGAATTAAATGCTGACCTACAGATACCCTGAGCTCAGAAAAGCATTGAGTTGACATTATTTTGTCACAATACTTGGTTGCTAAAAACTTGCAACAGGCTCTTGTTCCTCAAAGTGCTCTTTCTAGGGGTAAATAAAGGTTAAATTAATTTTTAAAAAAAACAAAAAGCAAAACAAGATTTGCTGGCCACACATGAATGATTTTGATATTTATGCCTTCATCATTTTACATCTTATTCTGGGTTTTACAGAAGATTAGCTTGAAATACTAAAACTAGATTGATACTAAATTTGCTCTACCAACTTCTGAGTCATCACAAAACCATAGTTACTCTCCACACACACACACATAAACACATACCACAAGTCCTGCAGTGGAGGCGGCGAGCACTACGAAGAGCAGGAAGCACAGCAGGCTCCTCCTCCTGGGGTACCGTCGGCCGACAGAAGAGCTGGAAATCACAGACGGAGAAATGAGTTTAAAAAGAACATCCGTAGTGTTCAAAACAAGCAGCACTCTCACACACACACACACACACACACACACACACACACACACACAGATACAGAGAAGTACTTACACTTTTCGGCAGTGTGGACATCTCGCCAAGGTCCGGTCTGAAAACTCTGTCCACTGGGAGAGAAAGAGGAAGTGAAAGGTCTGTGTGTGTGTGTCAGTTATGGGTCTGAATCTTATTAAATGCAGCAAATAATTACGTTATGCAGCAACTGCGGTAAATTAAAAATAAAATAATAAAAGAAGTGAAATTTGTTTTGTCATTTTTTAATGCATGACTGCTTTCGTGTGTGTGTGTGTGTGTGTGTGTGTGTGTCCTACCAGGAATGTGTTGGAACAGTGTCCGCAGATGACTCTGATGCCGACGGGCTGATGCTGCGGTTCAGGACTGTCCCTGCCGATGTGAACTGGTCCCAGGTTGATGATGCGTTTACTGGCAGAAAAAAAAAAAAAAAAGTGATGATTTTCAACAACATCTGGTGTTTATTCACACTTGAATATGTGATCAAGTGTGAGAAATTGAGTCTTAAAACCATCAAGTACCAAAAACTGCCATCATGTTTGGTAAAATTCATAATGTTTCTGATTATTCTTCATTTATTAGGATTTGGTCAGTTTCAGACTTGTGTAGCTGCTTGTGTTTAGACAAAGTTTGACTTCCTTAGTTAGTTCAAGTTTTTTTTTGCAGAAATCATGTTACTCAGTCACACTTCTCAGTTAAAAATGTCAGAGCTTTTTCTGTCTGGTTGTTTTGACTTTTTTCTCATTGTCTTTGGGGAAATACAGCACCAGTCAAAGGTTCGGACACACCTTCCCATTCACTTTAATGAGGAAGTGTGTCCAAACCTTTGACTTTGACTGTATATGTACGTATTTTCGATAAAACACTGACAGCCCCAAAAGTCTGTTTGACTTTCAACTGTAGAAACAACAACTTAAATAACATTATAACATCATTTATACCAAAAGAGATGAGGAAACATTGGTGAGTGTTGCTCACTCTCTGCTGTTTCAGATCTGTTTTTCCACGTACAACTTTTTCACTTTCAATCCAGCGTTCACAAAAGAAAAAGGGTGTCATGATGAAATGAAACTTCTCTGTGTGACTAACAGTGATGACTTGATTTCTGCAGAACCTGTGTGTCTGTGTGGTGCAGCTAAAATAACAGCATCTCATCCATGACTACTGCTGAATGACTGCTGGGTTTTTTTTTTCTGCACAGATGGTATGACTACAAGCCAACACTGAGATGGGTGAAAAATAATCCCACACTGTTTTTTTCCTGTCTCACCAGTATGGTCTCGGACAGGCGATCCTCTGCGATGTGACTTTGCAGATCAGCAGACAGTTACAAGGACAGCGGACGTACTTTTTTCCAACGGGAGCGTTCTTTATCGGCTGCAGAGAGAAAGAACAAAGACACAAACCAGAGAGAGGAATAAGAAACCTAAGCCGCAAAATTTTTCACTGTCAGTGTATAGATTTTCCTGATCTTTGGGGTTCTGAGTAACTGTGACGCCACCAAGCAGAAATTCTGCACATCTTCCCAGATGAGACGATCGATAGAGCTTGGAAAGACGAGATGCCGATGTCTGGTTGATGAGCACTCAAAACAGCAGCCTGTTGAAACATTTCCAACATGCTAAAATGTTAACGTATCTCGTGGCTGTTGCGGTTATGTGGTTTGCGTCTTAGACCACCAGGACGCCCCCCCATGAAAATGTTTCTGTAGGGGAACTAAAATGCTGAAGCAGCAAAAAAGAACATGACACAGCACATAATAAGCGGAAATTACAAACGTAAAAACATGCAAAACTAATCATTTCAGAGCGAAAACATGACACAGACGTGTAGGAGTTAAAGTGCTGATATGGTCTAAAAATCAAAAACAGAACAAAACGCCAGAACTTGAGTAAAACTGAAAGGAAATGTTTCTAAAAAAATTCCCCCTAAAAATGTGTTTTTCTTGGTTGGTTGGTTGTCAAAGCTTCACTGTTGTCACATTTGTCTGCCTAAAAGGGGGAAAGTTTCTCTCTGCTTCTCCGAAACCCTGAGTTTAAGGCCTGTACTTACCAGGATGACTTGTGACATCACAACTAGTCTGTAGCCAATCGTGGTCCAGTATTTAATTTCTACAAGGCTGATGTGTAAAGTTGAAGCCTTATGTCCAGCGGTTAAACTTTTGAAGTGAACAATATTTACATAATCATATATTTTAACGCGATAATTTAACTTTTTTTTGTGGAAAATCCATGTCAGACACAAATTGTTTTTCAAATTAGAGTGTGTCTTTTTCATTTTTAACTTAATTGCTGCATCTTGTTTCATTCCAGGGTGAAGAGATGTGATATAATAATATACTGTAACAAATTTTATGACTGTGCAACCATGTCAGTCAGCTGTGAGCGAGAATATGCTTGTTTTTCGGGATTAAAGGCCAAATCCACCAGTTGAACATCCTGAAAGCATAACACGAGACTCATCTACTGTGTGTCTGAACCTGCGTCTGTATGACTCACCGTAGCTTCGTTGCAGATGCTACATTTCACCACATGCTGATGTGTTTTGCCCTCCACCGATATGGCGCTCTGACAGACCCTGCAGCTGATGACCGGAGCGCTGCTGCTGTCCGGGCTTCCCTGTGGTGAGTAGGGGGGCGGAGGCTCACCAGGCACCACCGCACTGGGGAACGGCGCCAAACCTGGAGAGGAACAACCATGAGGAAATGGTTCAATTATACTGAGACAATGTTTTCTGTTGTTAGGTAGTTTTGTTTGACATTTCTGGACTACTGTCAATACAGCACCTGAGTTTTTGTATAAACAAACATTTCCCAAAAATATATATAAATAACCCCCACCCTCCCTGCTGTAACCACACAGGACGATCCATTACATCATTTGCACCATTAATTCCCTCTTCAAACATAAGCTAACAACTTATCGCACCCCTTTCGCAGTGAGTCATTCATTGGTCTGCAAATCAGTATCAGTTATCGGCGAGTGACGCACCCAAAGGCCAAACTTTATCAAGTGTACTACAGGACAGGAGGAGAGATAGAGGCCGATTGTGACAATGACGATTTAAGTTCAGAGTTAAGAGGAAACTACACATAAAGGGGAGAATTAGAAGGAAGAGATACCGTAGAGATTAAGATCAAGTGTTCATCACATGTTCCCAGAATCAGAGCTGATGTGATCAAATGTTTGTTTGACCGACAGCCCGAAACAAAAAGATACTCAATTTACACTGATATAAAGACAGAAAAATACAGCAAATCCTCACATTTAAGAGGCTAGATCCAGAGAATATTTGGGGTTTTTACTTCATAAATGACTCAAACAGTTAATTTAGTAAACAGCATGTACAGCAATGAAAAGAATAGTAAGATACAATATTTCTATGGATGTTTCTCTGCTTTACTTTTGTTATTTTACAAGTGGTTCTATGATCAATATCTGGCTAAAATATTAATAGTGGCTTGTATAAAGGCTACAACGCGGAGATGGGGCAAAGCTGACCTGCCAACTCTGGATTAATGGATACAGATGGTTGAAGAAATCTACTTAATGGAAGAAGTGACACACATTATGACACTGCAAGAAAACCAAATGGAGACAAAGTGGGAGGACTTGACATTATACTGAAGGGAGAAAGCAACACTGTACCTAAATGTAAATTGACAAAGATCTGTTTGACATATACATAATTCTGACTTGATTTATAGAGGTTTTCCCCTCACGTGTTTGTTATTAATTTGCGTATAAGAACAATAAAAATAGAGAGTAAAAAAAAACTATTAGTTGGGTATAAAAATAGCTGTCAGCTAAGTTTCTGATGATCAACTATTGATCAATCGACCTCTGCTGCAGGATAAATAATCTATATGAAGATTATAACAGCTTTATTACAGCAAATAGAAAGCCTGGGTGAGCTTTGACCTCTTGTCAACAATGTAAACCACCTCCCAGTCAACTAACAGAAAGGCTTTCACTTCTGTCTTTAGCCATCTTATATACTACATATCAATTTAATAATACTTACTAGGGTGTGTTAATATTCGAGAGTATGATATTAGCAAGGTTGGTGACAGCCTACAGACGTTAATTAACTTTATTAGCAGGGGTTGAATCTCCTGTACGAGTCTGTTAACTGCATTGTTTACTGCTAGCTAGCTAAGTTAGCTTGCAAACTGACATTTGTTTACAAGTTCTCGAGCCTAAATACAAACTATAAATGCTCTGTCTTGCAGTTATAAAACATATAAATATGTATGTATCGTGCTGTTTAGGTGGCAAACTAAACAGCCGACATACTTTGAGGTTTTGACGGATATCCATGCGAGCTGCCCCCGGGAGAGAAGCCGTTGGTCCCGTCGTGCTGCTCGGACAGCAGCGGCGACCGTTCCCCGTCCGCCATCGCTCCAAACACCCTCAGGAAAAGCCTCTGCAGCGGCGGGAAGTCCTCGGACCCCCGGTGGAGATTTCCTGGAAGATCTGTACAGGAGATTTCAACACCCGGAGCCTGTCAGTTAAGGGTTTTTGACATCCACATGACACGGCGAGAAGGCTGAAGGCGGAAGCGAAACAACAAAAACATGTGTCACATGACTGTGATCTGAGTCACACCTGTGATGGACAGCGCGCTCGACCAATGAGCGGCCTCGGTGAGGAGGTGGGCGGGTTCAAAGAGACGTTGGTTGATCGCGCTGTTTGACGGTCGGGATGGGCCGCGTTCAAATATTAATACAAAGCGTCCTTCGCTGGGTGTTTGTAATACCTTTTACAACCAGTGAGTCAAGGCAGCTCCCAGTTTTCCTCCAGGTTTAGTTTCAGAGGTGAGCAGGACACAGTAAAGTTGTCTTAAATGTTTAACGACCCACCTTTGTTTGTATAAAAATTTTAAAAAACAAAGGTGGGTAGTTAAGATTTGAGATTTGAGACACTGTAAGATAAGATTCAAGAGAGTCAAGATGTTTTATTGTCCCACGCCTGCTATTATTATTATTAGTCATATTCCTACTATTATTATTGTTGTTATTAATATTGTTGTTGTTGCTGTGCTTCTCTCTGTCTCCCTCTCCCCTCTTCCCCTCCTTCTTTCTCTCTCTCTACCCATCCGATTCTTGAGAGAGACTGGGCAGTTTTTCCTTGCTGCTGTTGCCAAGTGTTTGCTCATGAAGGGAATGTTGGGTCTCTGTAAATTATAGAGTACGGTCTAGACCTGCTCTATGTGAAAAGTGCCCTGAGATAACTTCTGTTGTGATTTGGCGCTATATAAATAAAATTGACTTGACTTGACATGCACAGCAACATAGCAGCTGGCAATAATGACGGCAGTGGAATTTGACCTCTTCGAGTATCTTAAAGTATGTAATAAAACGAGACAGTAGAGGAAGATAAGAGAGAGACGAGATAAAATATATACAAATATACATTATATTGCACATTAGTTGGTGCGAAGGTGCAATATTGCACATAAATGGTAAATATACAAATAAATGTACTGCACATTAGTGATGAGAGATAAATACTTCTGCTAAATATATAAATGTTGTATAGTGGGGAAAAGAGTGTGTGTGTTTGGTGGGGGGTGAGTAAGTGCATAGGAAAAAAGAGAGAGAGACACTGTATGTGTGTGTGTCTGTCTGTCTGTTAGATAAGATAAGACTTTATTAAATTCTAGAGAGAATATTTGCATGTTACAACAGTGCAGGAAACAAGGAAACAGAACTAGGAGTACCGTAATAAACACAACAATAAAAAGTCAAGGTATATATATATATTTGTTATATATATATATATATATATATATATATATATGTACACCCTATCAGTCAAAAGTCAAAAATGTATGTTGTTTGTTTGTTTTTTTGCCTTGAAATCATTGAAAGCAGAGGTTAAGTTAAGAGGAGATAAGGCTCGCAGAATCAGTAACCTCTTTTAAATCACTTCTTAAAACCCATTTCTACAGACTTGCTTTTATGTAATGTTGTCTTTCGATCATCTTTCTACCATCTTTTAACCTTTTTATCATCTCTCTATTGTTTTTCTTTGTCTTCTACTGCCGTCTTCTTAATGTCAGACTTGTTATTGCTTTATGTGTCGTGTCTTTGCTTTGCATTGTACTGACATTGTCGACTTGTCTCACAAAGCACTTTGTAAACTCTGTTTTTAAAGGTGCTATATAAATAAAGATATTATTATTATAAGTTACTGACACCTTGATAACTTTCCAGAGCTATAAGATCCTGCTTTCATAGTAGACAGATTCCTGACACTGCATTTTCTGATTGATTGATTTACATTTTGTCACATCAACCCTTGCATTTTTAAACACAGTGGCATTTTTCTTTTGAATGCACACTAAGAACTGGTCCCTCCACCCTATCAGACTTTTGATGGTAATAGTTTTCAGACATGTGTCTACCCAGGTGGTGAGTGTTTTCAGATGTCACATGGTTCATTGTTGAGACACAAATTTGTCTGTATGTACTCCTTCATTCATTGCTTCAGATCAAGTTTTGGAGTCAGTCCAGCTACCAATGAAGTGGTTTTTCTCATTAGTTTGTGGTAAATCGTGCTTCTGAAGCACATAAAAACTAAAATGTGCCTAGTCAAATATAGTCAAATGATCACAGACTAACTGACGCACAGCAAACCTGGGGAAGTGTAGTATTCCAGTGTAGAAAACTGTCAGCCATATCCTTTAATATACTCTCAACATCAACAGCTCCCAAATCACCAATGGCACAGTCAGACAAAAACTCACATTCCAGTCGTCAGAGAGATGATTTTTTTTTTGAACTGTTGATGTTGTGAGCTTATCAAGACTCACAAGAGGACATTAAAGAAAACAGCAGTATAAAAATGAACAGAAAGTTGTAGCAGATGTAGAAATACAACATACCAATACTTCATAATTGACGAAAGAGCAGGGGTAATGTGGCTGAGATGGTAGATTTCTATCTTCTGTTTACATTAATGTTTCTCTTTATATTTGTCAATTCTAATCATAAACTTGTAACCAGGACATGAGACATTTCCTTATTCCAGACCATTTCCTTGTGTGTTGTTTGCTTTTAATCTAATCATTCTTCCGTGTAGGTCACAGACAAATAAAAAGGGAGTGAGAGAGGGAAAAGAGGCTGTCTTTGGAAGTACATGGGTTAGTGTTGGTATTCATTTATCATCTTTCTGTAGTGTGGTGATTATATTCACTATGTTGCACCTTCTGCTGCTGCTGCTGCTGGCCTGCAGCTCCCAGGCCAGTCATTTTTATGGGACAGTGCTGACCTACTACCCAAAAAACACTCACGCAGATGGATCTGTCACGGTACGTACATTTTCTTTCTAATCCAAGTTGTTCACCTTTTGAAAATGCAATAAGAAGAAATTTGACAGCACATAAACTTGTGACAGTGTCCTGTAAATAAGTCTGACCTTTAAGGAATAAAAACAGAAAAAACAATATTTCCGGGATTTGGGTAATTATATAATTACTCAAAAATAAACTGTACAATAAAGGATTCAAATTAGATTTTTTTTTCCCAAAAAATGATTCACAGACTTTTGGAAAACATCTTTCCTTGAGGTTCTTGTTGTTTTTAATCACCCACATAAAACAATGTGATTTCTCTGTTTGGAAACCAGATCTTGTGATACTTATCCTGTTATCTCAAGAAAACAAGATAGATAATTTTATTAAGATACTTTTGTATATCAGCAGGTTCACAGATAAATGTCCTCAAAGTATCATCTTTTCCCAAGTTAACATCCCTTTTGTATCATGGCTGTTTTCATTAATGCCATAACATCTCTTCATTATAATACTACAGGTGGTAGTTCGCTATAAGTCGAACTTCCATTCTTGCACAAATGAAGCGTGGACGTGCCCCAGCGGGAATTGTGGAAGTGAGAGCTTAGTGACGGGCAACATCGACGAGGAGAGCGGTGCATGGTGTCAGACAGAGGGAATCTCAACTCGGCTGGTTCCCAGCAACACTACATTTCAGCTGGTGTGAGTGTACTTTGTAATAATTTTAATTGGTAAAGTCCATCCATCCGTTATTTCACGGCAGGCCAAACATTGTCATTTTCGAATTGTCACTGAAGGCCACCTCCACCAAAGTTTGGAGGTGGTTTGGATTTTTTTTTTTTCATGCCAAAGGTCAGTGTTGATGTGCTGGTGCCTCCTGGAAAGCCAATTATTTATTTGCACATGGATGCAGGTTCTGTGCAGCAAAATAATAACAGATTTTTCCATGAAATTCCACCAAAGGTTGGCAGGCGGCAACTGGATAGATAATACTAAAAATAACATTGTAAGTTGGAGAGCTGTGACTCTGGTGGAACTGAGGAAACGGTCAGACACCGGCCAAGCCAACACATCACCACAGACTACCATCCTGCCTGTTGCGAGGTAAGCCTACTCACTGTTTTTCACTATTAATTACTGTATGTCTTTAAACAATTTTGTTGGGTCACATTTTGATTAAATAATCTGCATTAATTTAAAAAAAAACGACAACATTTCTGTCCAGTTATTTTATCAATTAATTTGCTCAGAAAATTTACAATATAAAAAGATATATCTATAAAGATATCAACTTCTCAGTATAAAAATGTGTAGTAATGTATTCTGCAGCTCAAGTGTCACCTCCAGCATTCCCTGCTATAGTTTATTTCTTAGGGTGTACTTTGTAGGGTTTTTATTTTACCCCTGAGGAGACTTGTTATGCACAGAAAAAGGTATTAAAAATGACAGCTTTATGGGCAAACACCTTTAAAGGGGAAATCTGTTGACTTGTGTTTAAGTTCAAGCTTGAATTCAAAAAGGTGCATGGTAATTTCCTGGAGAAAACATCTAAGAAAAAGTAATTAAGGTTCCGTAGAATTCAATTAGAATGTCATTCACTAGACTGACAGTTGACCTTTACCTTTATCTCTCCAAAACAGGTCCAACATGTACTTTGGCACAGGTTGGCTGCCTGAAAAATGATTAACATGCACAATGCCAAAGAACCTCAATCTCATCTCAGTCTCTCTCTCTCTCATTCTCTCAGGGTTCCTTCAAACTGTCGGAGAGATTTCAACCTTTTGGCGTTCGACCCTGATGGAGACGACGTTAGATGCAGATATGGAAATACAAACACATTACAAGAGTGTAACCCCTGCACACCACCATCTGTTCTCAACCTCTCATCAGTGAGTAGCCATTGTCTACATGAACTCTTATGTAAATAAATCTAATGTTTTATAACAAACTGGGCAGATACTGATGCAACAGACACTAGCGCTTGAAGATGACACCATTATAATCCAAGTCAACATATTTGGCGCAAATAAGTAAAGTCAGTCCAAAAAACACATATTTATCGTGGTTTTCAAGTGAGAATACAATTTATGAAAACACCATTATATCAATGGTGAACAGCCTTGTTGTGTGGAGACCACATTGTTCCAGTTTTCCAAATTGTGAAAACAAGTAAAAAAACGAAAGATGATCATAATTTTGACTGGTGTTAAAATAGCTTTATAGCCTTAATTTTATTACATGAACTGAACTAGTGGGTTTGAGGTTGTCTCTAATTTTCTCTGATTCTGGTTTATTCTTTTGCAGTCTTGTACTCTGTCATTCAGCCCCACCAGTAGCAGTAATGAAGGTGCGTACGTCGTGCAGCTGGTGATGGAGGACTTTCCCAGAGAGACGATCAACCTGATTCAAACCAATGGTTCACAGGAGGTGAAAACTACCAGCAATGCTATCAGCAAAATACCTGTCCAGTTTGCATTAAGGGGTAAGATTTGATGTTCTGATAGCCTGGATTTATAGCTGATCTTGACTGAGTGAAAACATTTGTTTTGGAGTGCATATCTATGTTAGTTGGCACTATGGATGGCAATGTTTGTCTATTGGTCGGTAGGTCCACCTCTTTGGTTCAGACTGAAATATCTCAATAACTACTTACTGTACAAATGTTCGTGGTTTCCAGAAAATGAATCCTAATGACTTTGGTGATTCCTTGACTTTTCTTCTAGCGCCACCATGAGGTTGACATTTGTGGTGTGAAATGTCTCAACAACTATGGGATGGATTGTCAAGAATTTTGCTACAGACATTTATATATAACCTCATCATCAGGCCAAAATTTCATTTTGTCCAATATTTTAGTTTACATCAGCCTCAGCTGTACTTTGTTTTTAATGCTAATTAGCAAATGTTAGCATTGTGAAATGCTAAAGAAAGATGATAAAAAAGGTAAACATTATACTAGCAAAACATAAGCATGTTAGCACGCTGACATTAAATGTTGAAGCCATAGACTCTTAAGGGGACAGTATGCTTTGACAGAACTGCTTTTAAGATGGCCAAACAGCTTTGGAAATGCCTCCCCTACACCCACACTTTGGCCGATATCGGAATTAGGAGGGCTTTGACAATTTCTGTAGTTTTCCGAATCTGACAATCCAATATTCACACCCACTTCACGCCATGGTTGGCCTGCTCTTGGAATGTGAGAAAGGAGTCAGGATTTAACTTCTCTCTCAAGCGCTGTTTTATAACCAGTTATTAGGATTCATCTTCTGGGGGCCAACAACATTTTATGGCAATCCATCCAACAGTTGCCAAGATATTGTAGTCCAGACCAAAATGGTAGATTGACTAATGGACAGACCAACCTTTTCTTTATTGTTCCAGTGGATCCTGTGGTGCCATCCTGCACAGAGGGACTCTACCTGCCCAAGTTCCTGCCTCCAACCCCAGCCAACAGAGCTCAACTGTACACCTCTGTCAATCAGACCCTGGAAATCAGAATCAATGCAGAAGCAAATAATGCCAGGTAAGTCAAAAGAAAACACTTTTAAAAGGATTTAGAAATATAAATATAAAAATACGACAGGCAAATGATCTCCTGTGGAACACTCTCTGATTAGACAAGAAGTAGTTATCCATGTTTGGTGCACAAGGAATCTGATCTGTTGTGTTGTGTAACCCCAGTGCCAATACACAAGATTGGTTTGACAAGAGTGCAACAGTACTAGTTGTATAGTGATGTTAGGATGTTCGGATTTTAACCACATCACAGCACTGAGACAGCTCTTGTGAAGGTCTTCAGTGACATCCACTTAAAAACAAACAGTTGCAGAATTTCAGTCTTAGTATTACTAGATCTCAGTGCTGCATTCAACATTGTCGACTACAACATATTACTAGATGGGAAAACTGGATGGGACTTTCTGGCACAGTACCAAACCGGTGTGAATTTTTACTTAAAAAGCAGGAGCTACTTTGTGTCTATAGGTAATTACACATCTGAGAGGACAAAAATGACATGCAGAGCTCCCCAAGGCTCCATTCTGGGGCCTCTTCTGTTTAACATCTACATGCTCCCACTGGCTCAGATTATGGAAAACAACAAAATATGTTACCATAATTATGCAGACGACACACAAATTTACATAACCATATCACCAGGGGACCATAATCCCATACAAGCACTGAGTAAGTGCATTGAACAAATCAACGACTGGATGTACCAGAATTTTCTTCAATTAGACAAAGACAAAACTGAAGTAATTGTTTTTGGAGCCAAGAAAGAACGACTAAAAGTGGAATAACTTGTCCATGCCTTTATCTTCAGTAGACTTGACTACTATAAGAAAGTCTTTACAGGTGTCCTTAAAAAATCAATCAGACCACTGCAGCTGATTTAGAACAATGCTGTTCGAGTCCTTACTAAGACTAAGAAAGTGGATCACATCACTGCAGTTCTGAGGTCTTTACACTGGCTTCCTGTTTGTCAAACAATTGATTTCAAAATACTGCTGTTGGATTGTAAAGCACTGAATGGTTTAGGACCAAAATACATTTTTGATCTTCTACTACGTTATGAACCTTCCAGACCTCTCTGGTCATCTGGGACAGATCTGCCTTCAATCCCAAAGTCAAACATGAACAGGGAGTGTTCAGATTTATGCTCCACATATCTGAACAAACTCCCAGAAAACTGCTGGTCTGCTGCAACTCTGTTCTTTTAAATCAAGGCTGATGACTTTTCTGTTTACCACTGCCTTTGATTAAATCAAATGTGAGGCTTTTGATTCATTTCCTGCACTGCACTGTAACTTTAATTCTCATATTTGATCTATCTTATGCTATATAAGCTTATTTTTATTTTGGATTCTCCCAACTCTTTACTAACTATTTTTTATTGTATTTAAATGTTGCTTTATGTGTTGCTTTTGCACTTTGTCTTAATGCTTTTAATGTTTTATGTGAAACACTGTGAACTTGTTGTTAAATGTGCTATACAAATAAACTTGCGTCGCCTTGCCTTATAGACAGTAGGTTAATTGGAAACAACAGTATGCATTCAAAGCCAAAAGAAAACATGAAATACTTCCTACAGTACATTGTGTGTAAGCACCTGCTGACTTTGCACCATGATTCAGAATTAGTTTCACAAGTGTAGAGTTTTAAAGGTTAATAATGGTTAGCTCATTTGACTCAACTGTCATGAAGGAAACAAAATTAAAGACAAAGCTGAGTCAGATGCCAAAGTGACAATCATGCTATCACTGCCTTCTTTCCCCAAACATGGAGAGGAAGTGTTCAGTTTTTATATTCCACATATCTGAACAAACTCCCAGAAAACTGCTGGTCTGTTGCAACTCTAAGTTCTTTTAAATCAAGGCTGATGACTTTTCTGTTTGCCACTGCCTTTGATTAAATCAAATTTGAGGCTTTTGATTCATTTCCTGCACTGCACTGCAACTTTAATTCTCATATTTTATCATGTCTTATGCTATTTTAGCTTATATTTATTTTGGATTCTCCAGACTCTTTACCAACTATTTTTAATTGTATGTTAATTGAATGTTGTTTTATGTGTTTCTTTTGCACTTTGTCTTAATGCTTTTAATGTTTATGTGGAGCACTTTGAATTGCCTTGTTGTTAAAATGTGCTATACAAATAAACTTGCGTCGCCTTGCCTTACAGACAGTAGGTTAATTAGAAACAACAGTATGCGTTCAAAGCCAAAAGAATACCTGAAATACTTCCTACAGTACATTGTGTGTAAGCACCTGCTGACTTTGCACCATGATTCGGAAATAGTTTCACAAGTGTAGAGTTTTAAAGGTTAATAATGGTTAGCTCATTTGACTCAACTGTCATGAAGGAAACAAAATTAAAGACAAAGCTGAGTCAGATGCCAAAGTGACAATCATGCTATCACTGCCTTCTTTCCCCAAACATGGAGAGGAAGTGTTCAGTTTTTATATTCCACATATCTGAACAAACTCCCAGAAAACTGCTGGTCTGTTGCAACTCTAAGTTCTTTTAAATCAAGGCTGATGACTTTTCTGTTTGCCACTGCCTTTGATTAAATCAAATTTGAGGCTTTTGATTCATTTCCTGCACTGCACTGCAACTTTAATTCTCATATTTTATCATGTCTTATGCTATTTTAGCTTATATTTATTTTGGATTCTCCAGACTCTTTACCAACTATTTTTAATTGTATGTTAATTGAATGTTGTTTTATGTGTTTCTTTTGCACTTTGTCTTAATGCTTTTAGTGTTTATGTGAAGCACTTTCAATTGCCTTGTTGTTAAAATGTGCTATACAAATAAACTTGCGTCGCCTTGCCTTACAGACAGTAGGTTAATTAGAAACAACAGTATGCGTTCAAAGCCAAAAGAATACCTGAAATACTTCCTACAGTACATTGTGTGTAAGCACCTGCTGACTTTGCACCATGATTCAGAAATAGTTTCACAAGTGTAGAGTTTTAAAGGTTAATAATGGTTAGCTCATTTGACTCAACTGTCATGAAGGAAACAAAATTAAAGAGAAAGCCGAGTCAGATGCCAAAGCGACAATCATGCCATCACGGAAAACAACTTTACTCCATTCGTGGGTGGGGAGGATTTGGAAATGTGTATTTAACTTGACAAGCCTTTTTTTCTCTTCTCTTTGTTACAGGATCTCTGAGCTGCTGTTCAGCGGGCCACACAACATAGATGAGACTACATCGGGAACAGGACAGTTCATCCTGAGATGGACACCGTCTGAGAGTGAAAATGGAAAAAGCTACCCTGTCTGTTTTGTCATCCAGGCAGAGTCGAGGTCAGTCCCATGAACATTATGCTTTAGAGAAGTATACGGAACAACTGTAGAAGTACCTTAATTAAAAACTGAGCACTCAACTGTTGCTTATGGAATACGTTTTAGGTCATTAATGCATACATTTAGGTATAATAAAAGAAAGGTGTTTTGGGGAATGTTATCAGTTGAGAGAGTAGCATTATCTGCTTTAATTTTTACTTTTTCCTTCAAAATTCACTCATAACATTACTTCTGTGTAGTCTTGGTTATTGAACTTTAAAGGAATAATTTCACATTTTGTGAAGATTGATACCACTGTTATGTCTGTACAGCAAATATGAAGCTACAGCCAGGAAATTAGTTTAGCTCAGCATAATGACTGGAAACTGATGGGAACCAGCTAGCCTGGCTCTGTCTGAAGGTAGAAAACTTCTAATGCTCATGAATTAACACATTAGATCTTGTTTAATTGGTACAAAAATTAATGTGTAAAAAATAAATTAATTTGAGTGATATCAATCTCCTCATCTAACACTCAGAAAGAAAGCATATTTCACAAAATGTCAAACTATTCCTTTAAAATGGAAGAATGTTTGCGATAGCAAGTTTTGTCCCATCTGCAAGAGTAGCCATAAATAAAATTAACTGTTGAGCACTGTATGTATGGACACTTACATCTGCATTACATTTCTCTCGAACAAAAAACTGTCTGTTAAAATATTTAAAAATAATTTGCAACATCATTTTGTAAATAAGCTACAGTATTGATTTATCTCCACAGTTCAGCCAAATATCACTCGGAGTTTAGATGTGTCATTGTGACCGTTGGAACTGGTGAGTAGAGCTCTTCCCTGTTTTTTCATGTTTTAAATTCCATTGATGATTTCCTGAATTAATAAAATGAATGTATAATCTATCTTTTATATTCACTTTTGTTTACAGAACGAATAACCACTACACCAACTAAAAGTACAACCACCATTCCCTCTACTACTACACCACAAAAGACAACCACTTTTTCTTGGACAACTACACCACAAACCACAACACCCAACAATACATCTACTACACAAAGTTCAACATATGTCCCCTCTACAACTGCAAGTGCAACCACTTTTTCTTCGACAACTACACCACAAACCACAACACCCAACAATACATCTACTACACAAAGTTTAACAATCATCCCCTCTACAACTGCAAGTGCAACCACTTTTTCTTCGACAACTACACCACAAACCACAACACTCAACAACACATCTACTACACAAACTTCAACAAACGTCTCCTCTACAACTGCAACCAATTTTTATTCGACAACTACACCACAGACTGCAACACCCAACAATACATCTACTACACAAAGTTCAGCAAATGTCTCCTCTACAACTGCAAGTGCAACCAATTTTTCTTCGACAACTACACCACAAACCACAACACCCAACTATACATCTACTACACAAAGTTCAATAAACGTCTCATCTACAACTGCAAGTGCAACCAATTTTTCTTCGACAACTACACCACAAACCACAACACCCAACGATACATCTACTACACAAAGTTCAACAAACGTCTCCTCTACAACTGCAAGTGCAACCACTTTTTCTTCAACAACTGCACCACACACTGCAACACACAACAATACATCTACTACACAAAGTTCAACAAATGTCCCCTCTACAACTGCAAGTGCAACCACTTTTTCTTCGACAACTACACCACAAACCACAACACTCAACAACACATCTACTACACAAACTTCAACAAACGTCTCCTCTACAACTGCAACCAATTTTTCTTCGACAACTACACCGCAGATTGCAACACCCAACAATACATCTACTACACAAAGTTCAACAAACGTCTCTTCTACAACTGCAAGTGCAACCAATTTTTCTTCGACAACTACACCACAAACCACAACACCCAACAATACATCTACTACACAAAGTTCAACAAACGTCTCCTCTACAACTGCAAGTGCAACCAATTTTTCTTCAACAACTGCACCACACACTGCAACACACAACAATACATCCACTACACAAAGTTCAACAAATGTCTCCTCTACAACTGCAAGTGCAACCAATTTTTCTTCAGCAACTGCACCACAGACCGCAACACCAAACAATACATCTATTACACAAAGTTCAATAAGTCCACATTCAGTTGCTTCACCTCAAGACACAACTCTCGACATCTCAAACAACTGTGAGTATGACGAATGATGATGTTTTAACCATCACTGAGTGGCCTATGAATGTATTTTATTACTGTATTACTTAGTTTCAGCACCCCTCTGGCCTTCATTGTAATGTAGCCATTGTGTTTCTAGTTGTTGTAGGTCTGAATATGAGGATTTCCTCTTCATCTTCACTATCTGAGGACTACATCAGAAATACTGTCATACAACAGGTAAATCTCTTCTCATCCAATCATGTCAAAGCATCAGATGGATGCTGTGGATATCTTATTTACTGATATACTGATATAGAATTTGTAACAAATACATGAATAAACAAGGGTAGGTGCCAACGTGTGTCATTTGAGAGACAATGTCATGTAACATATGCCTGCACACTAACCATAACAATCACAATCTTTTAAGTTAAAGGTGCAGTGTGTGGACTTAGTGGCAACTAGTGGAACAGACTTGGCAGAAATGGAATATAATATTCATAAGTTTGTTTTAATTAGTGTATAATCACCTGAAAATAAGAAGCCTTTAGAAGTCTTTGAAGAAGTCATAAGAAGTCTTAGTCTTTGGAGCCATTTCTAAACAGACTAACGTGCCCATACTCTTCATGATGAAGGAACGTGTGATCCAGTGTAGTGACGTGGCTCATTGACATGTTTTAATCATTTTTGGATGCTTAAATTTGTGAAATGAGGAAGCTTGAACAAGGTAGAACTGACGTACAGTAAATCTGTGGTGTTTTGAACAGCAGCCAGAAGCCATCAATCATATTACAAAGCTGACAGATGTGTTCGATTGTGCAGAGTGCAGTTCCACAAGATAGTGATTATAGCTGAAATGTAATTGTTTTTCTGTTAGTGAACCTATTTGATGTGTTTGTTTGACAAACTGGGACCAAAGACAGCTGTTTCCATTGAAAAAGAGTGAGCTGGTGAATCTGTTGGAGCCAGAAAGGGTAGATGGGAATGTCATTACTACCATAACTACTAGCACTGGTACTAATACTGTTCTTCTAGTTGTCATAAGTCTGAAAGTGAAGTTTTCTTGCTCTTACTACTTGACTGCTACAACAACCACAATTATTACTTTGGCTACTTTTATTAGTGTCTGTATTACCCATAGTGATTAGAGACGTCTGGCAATGTACCAGTACTACTGTCAATTACATAATAGTAGCACTGGTACATTGCCAGACTTCTCTCATCACTATGTTTGCAATGCAGCAGAAATGTCTGTTAGAAATAACTTCTTTTTGAAATTGATCAAACCAGAGCACACAAGCTCATTGAGGCACATAGAAATATTTTTCACACTACAAATGAACAGAACAATATGGTATTTTGAAGGTCAGTGCTGATATTTTTTATTTTGAAAGTCAGTGCAGCTAACAGACAATATGTTGTAATTTTAAAACGGAAATAAAATATGCCTTTATAAATTGCAGAGTGTGGCACCAAAAATACAATCACAGGCACCAACGTAGATGGTTAAAAGTAGAAAGCCTTCAATAAATATGGGCTCATACTGTACATCATTAAAAAAAAGTGTACACTTCCCATCATCTTGGTGTCAGCATATTTTTAGGGACCGAGCCCAAAAGGCAGAGGACTACTGTAAAACAGTAGTCCTCGCCTAAGGGCGAGGACCCTATTGTTTTTCGTGGCCCGTAGGAATGTCGTAGAGAGATCAAACCAAAACTCTCAACTAACTCAAAATTATTTGTCTCATCAAGACCTACAAATCATACGCTGACACCCCTGACCTAAATCCAACAGGAAGTCCACAATCAGCCTTTCAAAATAAGACTTTGCCCCAATTTTGGACCCCGAACAAACGCTATCTCCTCCGAGGGCGTTAATGGTATCTGCTTCAAACTTTGATACATGACTTATGACACTGTGCTGAAAAAAAGTTGTTAAAAACTTTGTAATAACTGACCAGTTTGGATTTTGTAAGCCCTGAAAGTTGCATGTGCCAAATCACACCTTACAAAGTAAACCAATGGGGATCTATGGGCATGAACTTTGTGTCAAACAAAGGCTCCTGACTTCTTAACTATAAGTCTGACCACTTTCAAACCTGTATCAATGGATTCACCACAAAATTTCCTACTAAAAAATGATTTTTAATATAAGATGTAGCCAAAGTCATGGGATTTATGAGGAGATTTCACAAAAAGTGTACTCTAAAATCCTCCTCTCCAACTGCTCCTGATGATGTCACTCCCACAGTGCTGTGAAACATTCCGCAATACACACTCATTATAAAATCACAGGAGGAACAAGAAAAGACTTTAAAACTCACACTCTAATATCTCAAAAACAATAAAAGATAGAAAAAACATGTAAATTCAAGATTTGTAGGTCAAAGTCTCGTGACTCATTTAAAGTTCAAATGAAGACTGTATCTAAAACTATGTGGAGGCAGTAAATGTTCAAAAAGGTGTGGGTTCACTCACACTCTCCATTCAAATCAAACTTTGACCAGGTGATGTGGGTTAAAAGTCTTTCCTTTTCTAAAAATAGACTTGATGAAAATTAGGAAAATAATTTGTTTGACAAACTCATCAAGAGTTTTCAATTTACTAATTGAAATTCAAGTGAATGGGTCCAAAATTTGCATGATTTTGATGACACAGGTGTGAGCAAGACAGACATGTCTCACCCTGCAGAAAATTCTCATCCTGTCAATCAATCTTTCAAAATAAAAGCACACCATACTTGTAATAAATATCTCTCATTTTTAAAAAGCAAAATGATCTGATCCCGACGGGCCAGAGTGTGAGGTCCCGACCAACACTGCTTGCAGCTTTAAAACCAACTTAAAGATTTTTAATCTTTAAGTTGGTTTTCATCATTACACAAAATTTTAAATTGGAAAGAAAAAAGTAATGTTTTGATGAGTTCTTAGAGCACTGAAACTCCAGTCAAGCCCTTCATTTAAGCCAAAACTGGTGTTGTTAACAGCTCTTCAAGGCAGGGAGACCAAACCTCAGGGGGGTACCAAGAACTTGGTTGAATTTACCACACATACACAATATATTGATGTCAGTATCCATCCAAGATCAAAAGGGTCATGAGAGAATGTTTCATATAAGCACAGTATAGTTTTGTTCCTCCTGACTGAAAACAAATGTTGTTCAGAGTAATCTGTATCAGTTCTGCCACATCATAATATCATATCTCAGATAACAGTGATCATATTTCAGCACCACTTTTTGTTCCCCTCTCCAGCTTAAGGATGAACTGGTGAGACGTGGGCTGCCATCAGACATCTCTCTACGCCTGGTGAGCAGCATGAAGCTGGAAGTCAGCAACACAACTGCTGGTGGTTCATTGTGAAACTCTACTGACCCCTGCAGGGAAGTTTTGTTTTCAGTTGTCTGACATTTACTGAACTAATATCAGTCATTTTCTACAGTTTTTTATTGTTGTTGTTGTTTTGTTTTGTTTTTTACAGTAATTTTAGTTTTTGAAAAGAAATGTGAATATTTTTTTAGCATAATGTTTGCAGTTTAGATGTACAGCCTGTGTGTGAGCAGAAATTAGCAACACACATAACATTATTTTTACTCACTATTTTTAATATAGAGCATTCTTTTGAATTAGATAATCAAATTGATTAGTCAACCACTTTATTACTCTTCTGTTTGTGTATAAAATAATAATGATTCAGATGGCTTCCATGTTTCAAATAACACAACATCATTGTGCATG
Source organism: Thunnus maccoyii (assembly GCF_910596095.1). Lineage (NCBI taxonomy): Eukaryota > Metazoa > Chordata > Actinopteri > Scombriformes > Scombridae > Thunnus > Thunnus maccoyii. The sequence continues at coordinate 21,305,322 of NC_056554.1, forward strand.
CTCACACTTTTAATTACAGTGAAACAATTTATTATCAGTATTTAAAATTATATGGTGCAACTGAATTGAGTATTTAAAATCTAAACAATGCGAGAAAGTGCAATCAACTGCTTTCTATTTGTAGCATACAGTCAGACACCAAACCTCACAGAGAGATTTAGGGATGTTAAATCTGCTTGGAGGAAATAAATGTATAACACATTTTCTCCCCTTAAAGTCAGGGTCCTTTATTCTGCTCCTTCTGGCTGTTTTTCCTCCAATAGGTTGGCAACCTTCAAAGACACAAACTACTTAAGCCTGTGGTTGTAATGGCTTTATGTATGAATGTAAAAACATGTTTCTGCTGAAGAATTTTTTAAAAAGTTTTTATTTTGCTAACCAACAACTGTCTTCAGTGTTTTTGCTGCTGTTGCTGTTGATTTTGTGTACACCATGGACCTATTTGTGGCCACAAATTGCAAGTACTGGATAGCACACATTGAATTTTCTTTGACTTCCCAACTTTCATCATTGTAAGGCGAACGTACTGAGTTAAAATGTTGTGTAAAAACAGCTGAAGTAGAACAGTCTTTTAAAGGACCAGTATGTAGGATTTAGTGGCATCTAGAGGTGAGGTTGCAGATTGCAACCAACTGATAACACCTCCCCAGGCCATGTACTGTACCATCCTCCACCTCCCCAGACCTGTCATCCTCAAACTGTCCACCAGATGCCCTCAGACTTTCCCTCCTTTCCCCATCGACACAGCTGTTCCCACTTCACTCATCAGTCCTGCAGTTACCTCACCTACTCCACCCATCCTCACCTGCAACTCATTCCTTCATCAGCCACTTACTTCATATACTGGCCCAGATCCTTTTTTTTCCCTTGTCAGTTCATTATTGATGTCATGTTGCTTTTTGTCAGTGCTTTCGGGGTTTGTTTTCGGTTACCTGGACCTGTACAATATCTGCACCTACTTGCCTGTCTGGACTTCTCCATATCTCATCCCTGCACCTCTGTGGATTTAATACTACTGCTATTTAGACTGTTTGGACTTGCTACTCATGCCTGTGAGCTTTTGTATCTTCACTTTTGACAATAAATTTACTGAACTGTCCATGCCTGACTGTATAGTCTGCTTTTGGGTCCCTACCCTGCTGCCTGATACACACCACCTGTGACAATTTTTATTCTTTCTTCTGGCTCCAAACTAGTTGTACATGTACTGAACACCCGGTTTCCTGGATTGATAAAGCTAATATATAATCAATCTTTAATTTTCAATTTTGTTTATGGACCCGACAACTAACACAACTGCATCCACTCATTCAACAACTACAGTAACAACTACACCAGAAACCATAATCACAACACCAACTGTCATACCCACACAAATTACGACTGTTGCCTTTACAACAACACCAACAGCAACAACAAGTACCCAAAGTCCTACGATTGTAAGTATGACAAATGTATGTTTCATGCTGTGATCATCCATGTGATGTCTATAAGTAGGAACAAGAGGTAAAAACGATGAAAACAGACGTCACAACATCAGTTGCTGCATTGTTTTCCCTGAACTTGACACTGTATATCATATTTGATATCAAGAGTCATAGAATCATCACTGTATGAGGGTTCCATTTTATTTTCTGGACAAAAAAATCCCCATTTGCATTGGTGTGCAGGTTTTCTATTTATATCAAGTTTTGTTCAGATGATTTTTTTTTAAAAGAGGAATTTGGATGTGCTTAAAGTTTGTACCTGGTATATAATCTCCTTTACTCAATTTCAGCACCCCATATTGTGTAATAACTAGAGTAGTCATTTTTCTATTGAAAACAGTTCAAAGATGTAAAAAACAAAAATATGTAATGATGTGGCTGAGTTCAAAGCATATAGGCCCAACATCTATGGAATGTCCTGTTAATCTATCCGTAAGCTAACAATTATTACTCTTTGCTAATGTAAACACTGCTTAAGTTAAAAAGTAGTGCTGACACCCATTGTCCACTGGGTGGCAGCACAGGATGACTGGATAGGTGGTGTCTGGTGAGGATCCCTGGTGTCTGGTAACTGGATAGGTGGTGTGCAGTTTGGGTAGGGTTTTGAATTAAAGGGCTCTCCATACCCACTTTCCATTCAGGTTTAGTTTCAAAAGTGAGCGGGACACAGTAATGTTATCTCAAATGTTTAACAACCCACCTTTGTTTTTGTATAGAAATTTAAAAAACCAAAGGTGGATCATAAAACATTTAAGATTTGGGACACTGTAAGATAAGATTCAAGAGAGTCAATATGTTTTATTGTCCCATGCCTGCTATTATTATTATTATTATATTTCTATTATTATTATTGTTGTTGTTGCTGTGCTTCTCTGTCTCTTTCTCCCCTCTCCCCCTCCCTCTTTCTCTCTCAACCAAACCAGTGCTGCTCAAGATTTCCTGCCATTAAAGGGAAGTTTTCTTTTGCTGCTGTTGCCAAGTGCTTGTTCATGGGGGAATGTTGGGTGTCTGTAAATTATAGAGTACAGTCTAGACCTGCTCTATGTGAAAAGTGCCCTGAGATAACTTCTGTTGTGATTTGGCGCTATATAAATAAAATTGACTTGACTAGACTTGACTTGACTTGACTTGACTTGACATGCACAGCAACACAGCGGGTGGCAACAATGAAGGCAGTGAAATTTGGCCTCTTTTCATATCTTAAAATATATAATAAAATGAGAGAGAAGAGGAAGATAAGAGAGAGACGAGATAAAATATATACAAATATACATTATATTGCACATTAGTTGGTGCAAAGGTGCAACATTGCACATAAATGGTAAATATATAAATACGTGTACTGCACATAAGTGATGGGAGATAAATACTTCTGCTAAATATATAAATATTGTATAGTGGGGAAAAGAGTGTGTGTGTTTGGTGGGGGGTGAGTAAGTGTATAGGAGAAAAAGAGAGAGAGAGTGTGTGTGTGTGTGTGTGTGTGTGTGTGTGTGTGTGTGTGTGTGTGTGTGTGTGTGTGTGTGCGTGTTAGATAAGATAAGACTTTATTAAGTTCTAGAGAGAATATTTGCATGTTACAGCAGTGCAGGAAACAAGGAAACAGAACTAGGAGTACCGTAATAAACACAACAAAATAAAAAGTCAAGTTAATTAAATCGATATACATTATAATATTATTATACATTATAAACATTATATAAATATTACAATACTTAGACTATATATGACCTGACTTGTGGGTTTTAAAAATAGAAGTTGTGCAAAATACTGTATGTGCAGAAGTAATGGTTCTTATAGACATAGCTTAAGTTATACATGTATATGTTATATAGGTGAAGTAATGAATAAAAAATAAATTAAATATGCAGTAGCTTTACCTATACACACACACACACACACACACACACACACACACACACACACACTTGGGTATATATATATATATATATATATCAGTCAAAAGTACAGAATCTCCAAAAGTCCCCATACACACATACATACATTATATATATAAATGCGCATATGTTTTTTGTTTTGTTTTTTACCTTGAAATCATTGAAAACAGAGGTTTCTGGATTGAATTACATTTTCTCACGCCAACCTTTGCATTTTTAGACACAGTGGCATTTTCTTTTGAACGCACACTAAGAACTGGTCCCTCCACCCTATCAGACTTTTGATGGTAATGGTTTTCAGACATGTGTCTACCCAGGTGCTGATTCTTTTCAGATGGTTCATTGTTCATTGTTGGGACACAAATTTGACTGTCTTTCTTTGCTCCAGACTAAGTTTTGGAATCAGTCCAGCTACCAATGAAGTGATTTTCCTCATAGTAATAACAGCCAGAAGCCTCTGATATTTAAGACAAAAACTTTTAAACTTTTAACATCACATCTAATCCAGGGCCCAAGGTGAGTGGTAATTAGTTTGTGGTAATTTCGTGCCTCTGAAGCATATACAAACTAAAATTTGCCTAGTCAAATTTAGTCAAATTATCACAGCCTAACTGAGATACAGCAAACCTGGGGAAGATTAGTGTTCCAGTGTAGAAAACTGTCAGCGATATCCTTTCATATGCTCTCAACATCAACAGCTCCCAATTCACCAGTGGTGCAGTCAGACCAGTCATCAAAGAGATGTTTTTTTTGGATGAGATGGTAGATTTCTATCTTCTGTTTACATTAATGTTTCTCTTTATATTTGTCAATTCTAATCATAAACTTTTAACCAGGACATGAGACATTTCCTTATTCCAGACCTTGTGTATTGTTTGCTTTCAATCTAATCATTCTTCCGTGTAGGTCACAGATAAATAAAAAGGGAGTGAGAGAGTGAAAAGAGGCTGTCTTTGGAAGTACATGGGTTAGTGTTGGTATTCATTTATCATCTTTCTGTAGTGTGGTGATTATATTCACTATGTTGCACCTTCTGCTGCTGCTGCTGCTGCTGGTTTGCAGCTCCCAGGCCAGTCATTTTTATGGGACAGTGATGACCTACTACCCAAAAAACACTCACGCAGATGGATCTGTCACGGTACGTACATTTTCTTTCTAATCCAAGTTGTTCACCTTTTGAAAATGCAATAAGAAGAACTTTGACAGCACATAAACTTGTGACAGTGTCCTGTAAATAAGTTTGACCTTTAAGGAATAGAAACAGAAAAAACAATATTTCTGGGATTTGGGTAATTATATAATTATTCAAAAATAAACTGTACAATAAAGGATTCAAATTAGATTTTTTTTTTTCCAAAAAATGATTCACAGACTTTTGAAAACATCTTTCCTTGAGGTTCTTGTTGTTTTTAATCACCCGCATAAAACAATGTGATTTCTCTGTTTGGAAACCAGATCTTGTGATACTTATCCTGTTATCTCAAGAAAACAATATAGATAATTTTATTAAGATACTTTTGTATATCAGCAGGTTCACAGATAAATGTCCTCAAAGTATCATCTTTTCCCAAGTTAACATCCCTTTTGTATCATGGCTGTTGTCATTAATGCCATAACATCTCTTCATTATAATACTACAGGTGGTAGTTCGCTATAAGTCAAACTCTCACTCTTGCACAAAAGAAGCGTGGACGTGCCTCAGCGGGAATTGTGGAAATGAGAGCTTAGTGACGGGCAACATCGACGAGGAGAGCGGTGCATGGTGTCAGACAGAGGGAATCTCAACTCGGCTGGTTCCCAGCAACGCTCCGTTTCAGCTGGTGTGAGTGTACTTTGTAAAAATTTTAATTGGTAAAGTCCATCCATCCGTTGTTTCACGGCAGGCCAAACATTGTCATTTTCGAATTGTCACTGAAGGCCACCTCCACCTGGAATCCAAACCACCTCCACACTTTGGTGGAGGTGGTTTGGATTTTTTTTTTTCATGCCAAAGGTCAGTGTTGATGTGCTGGTGCCTCCTGGAAAGCCAATTATTTATTTACACATGGATACAGGTTCTGTGCAGCAAAATAATAACTGATTTTTCCATGAACTTCCACCAAAGGTTGGCGGGCAATAGCTGGATAAACAATACTAAAAATAACATTGAATATTGGAGAGCTGTGACTCTGGTGGAACTGAGGAACCGGTCAGACACCGGCCAAGCCAACACATCACCACAGACTACCATACTGCCTGTTGCGAGGTAAGCCTACTCACTGTTTTCCTTTATTAATTACTGTATGTATTTAAACAATTTTGCTGGGTCACATTTTGCTATCAAAATATATTTAGCACTTCAGTAACTTACATAGCCTGGTAAGCAACGAGGTCAGATTGATGGTGTTTGTGTTTTCATTTGAAAACAGCTGTTTATTCCATCAAACAATATAAATTTGTCATCCCTCAGAGATGTTTATACTGTGGTAGCTATCCTTTAGTATCTCTGGGTGTTGCAAATCAATGAACAGAACTTTAAATGCATTATTGGATTTTTCATTTGATTAAATAATATGTGTAAATGCTGCATTAATTAAAAAAACATTCAAAAACAAAAAGATATATCTATAGATACCAATTTCACAATATAAAAATGTGTGCTAATGTATTCTGCAGCTCAAGTATCACCTCCAGCATTCTTTGCTATAGTTTATGTCATAGGGTGAACTTCGTAGGGTTTTTTATTTTATCCCCGAGATTGAAACTTGTTATGCACAAAAGAAGGTATTAAAAATGACAGCTTTATGGGCAAACACCTTTTAAAGGGGAAATCTGTTGACTTGTGTTTAAGTTCAAGCCTAAATTCAAAAAGGTGCATGGTAGTTTCCTGGAGAAAAACATTTAAGAAAAAGTAATTAAGGTTCCATAGAATTCAATTAGAATGTCATTCACTAGACTGACAGTTGACCTTTACCTTTATCTCATTAAAAACAGGTCTGACATGTATTTTGGCACAGGTTGGCTGCCTGAAAAATGCCTTACATGGAAACTCATGCACAATGCCAAACAGTCTCTCTCTCAAATTCAAATTCAAATTCAAATTCAAATTCAAATAAGCTTTATTGGCATGACAGATCAGAAACCTATATTGCCAAAGCAGTACAAAAAATTGTAAACGTTGACGGATGATTAATATTTACACAATAATATGTAAATATCAACAATATAATTAAATACAATATTATAAAAGGCATTTAAAAAAATTCTCTCTCTCTCTCTGTCACACACACACACTCTCTCAGAGTTCCTTCAAACTGTCTGAGAGATTTCAACCTTTTGGCGTTCGACCCTGATGGAGATGAGGTTAAATGCAGATATGGAAATGACACATTACAAGAGTGTAACCCCTGCACACCACCGTCTGTTCTCAACCTCTCATCAGTGAGTAGCCATTGTCTACATCAACTCTTATGTAAGTGAATCTCATGTTTTATAACAAACTGGGCAGATACTGATGCAACAGACACTAGCGCTTGAAGATGACACCATTATAATCCAAGTCAACATATTTGGGGCAAATAAGTAAAGTCAGTCCAAAAAACACATATTTATCGTGGTTTTCAAGTGAGAATACAATTTATGAAAACACCATTATATCAATGGTGAACAGCCTTGTTGTGTGGAGACCACATTGTTCCAGTTTTCCAAACTGAAAACAAGTAAAAAAACGAAAGCTGATCATAATTTTGACTGGTGTTAAAATAGCTTTATAGCCTTAATTTTATTACATGAACTGAACTAGTGGTTTTGAGGTTGTCTCTAATTTTCTCTGACTCTGGTTTATTCTTTTGCAGTCTTGTACTCTGTCATTCAGCCCCACCAGTAGCAGTAATGAAGGTGCGTACGTCGTGCAGCTGGTGATGGAGGACTTTCCCAGAGAGACGATCAAACTGATTCAAACCAATGGTTCACAGGAGGTGAAAACTACCAGCAATGCTATCAGCAAAATACCTGTCCAGTTTGCATTAAAGGGTAAGATTTGATGTTTTGATAGCCTGGATTTATAGCCTGGATGGCAATGTTTGTCTGTCGGTCGGTAGGTCCACCTCTTTGGTTCAGACTGAAATATCTCAATAACTGCTTACTGTACAAATGTTCGTGGTTTCCAGAAAATTAATCCTAATGACTTTCGTGATTCCCTGACTTTTCTTCTAGCGCCACCATGAGGTTGACATTTGTGGTGTGAAATGTCTCAACAACTATGGGATGGATTGTCAAGAATTTTGCTACAGACATTTATATATAACCCCATCATCAGGCCAAAATTTCATTTTGTCCAATATTTTAGTTTATGACCAAATACCTGCAAAACTAATGACATTCACATCAGCCTCAGCTGTACTTTGTTTTTCATGCTAATTAGCAAATGTTAGCATGGTGAAATGCTAAAGGAAGATGATAAACAAGGTAAACATTATACTAGCAAAACATAAGCATGTTATCACGCTGACATTAAATGTCTAAGCCATAGACTCTTAAGGGGACAGTATGCTTTGACAGAACTGCTTTTAAGGTGGCCAAACAGCTTTGGAAATGCCTACCCTCCACCCACACTTTGGCCGATATCGGAATTAGGAGGGCTTTGACAATTTCTGTAGTTTTCCGAATCTGACAATCCAATATTCACACCCACTTCACGCTATGGTTGGCCTGTTCTTGGGACGTGAGAAAGGAGTCAGGATTTAACTTCTCTCTCAAGCGCTGTTTTTTATTTCTTTAAACAACTGTTTCCGTCCAGGAGAAACTGTCTGAAAATGTGCATGCTTGTAGCACTAGAGGCAACACAATGGGATCACCAGTTATTAGGATTCATCTTCTGGGGGACAAACAACATTTTATGGCAATCCATCCAACAGTTGCCAAGATATTGTAGTCCAGACCAAAATGGTAGATTGACTAATGGACAGACCAACCTTTTCTTTATTGTTCCAGTGGATCCTGTGGTGCCATCCTGCACAGAGGGGATCTACCTGCCCAAGTTCCTGCCTCCAACCCCAGCCAACAGAGCTCAACTGTACACCCCTGCCAGTCAGACCCTGGAAATCAGAATCAATGCACAAGCAAATAACTCCACGTAAGTCAAAAGAAAACACTTTTAAAAGGATTTAGAAATATAAATATAAAATACGACAGGCAAATGATCTCCTGTGGAACACTCTCTGATTAGACAAGAAGTAGTTATCCATGTTTGGTGCACAAGGAATCTGATCTGTTGTGTTGTGTAACCCCAGTGCCAATACACAAGGCTGGTTTGACAAGAGTGCAACAGTACCAGTTGTATAGTGATGTTAGGATGTCTGGATTTTAACCACATCACAGCACTGAGACAGCTCTTGTTAAGGTCTTCAGTGACATCCACTTAAAAACAAACAGTTGCAGAATTTCAGTCTTAGTATTACTAGATCTCAGTGCTACATTCAGCATTGTCGACTACAACATATTACTAGATGGGAAAACTGGATGGGACCAAACCGGTGTGAATTTTTACTGAAAAAGCAGGAGCCACTTTGTGTCTATAGGTAATTACACATCTGAGAGGACAAAAATGACATGCAGAGTTCCCCAAGGCTCCATTCTGGGGCCTCTTCTGTTTAACATCTACATGCTCCTACAGGCTCAGATTATGGAAAACAACAAAATATGTTACCATAATTATGCAGACGACACACAAATTTACATAACCATATCACCAGGGGACCATAATCCCATACAAGCACTGAGTAAGTGCATTGAACAAATCAACGATTGGGTGTACCAGAATTTTCTTCAATTAGACAAAGACAAAACTGAAGTAATTGTTTTTGGAGCCAAGAAAGAACGACTAAAAGTGGAATAACTTCTCCATGCGTTTATCTTCAGTAGACTTGACTACTACAAGAAAGTCTTTACAGGTGTCCTTAAAAAATCAATCAGACCACTGCAGCTGATTTAGAACACTGCTGCTCAAGTCCTCACTAAGACTAAGAAAGTGGATCACATCACTGCAGTTCTGAGGTCTTTACACTGGCTTCCTGTTTGTCAAACAATTGATTTCAAAATACTGCTGTTGGATTGTAAAGCACTGAATGGTTTAGGACCAAAATACAATTCTGATCTTCTACAACTTTATGAACCTTCCAGACCTCTCTGGTCATCTGGGACAGATCTGCCTTCAATCCCAAAGTCAAAACTAAACATGAGCAGGGAGTGTTCAGATTTATGCTCCACATATCTGAACAAACTCCCAGAAAACTGCAGGTCTGCTGCAACTCTCAGTTCTTTTAAATCAAGGCTGATGACTTTTCTGTTTGCCACTGCCTTGATTAAATCAAATTTGAGGCTTTTGATTCGTTTCCTGCACTGCACTGTAACTTTAATTCTCATATTTGATCTATCTTATGCTATATAAGCTTATTTTTATTTTGGATTCTCCCGACTCTTTATTAATTATTTTTTATTGTATTTAAATGTTGCTTTATGTGTTGCTTTTGCACTTTGTTTTAATGCTTTTAATGTTTTATGTGAAACACTGAGCTCGTTGTTAAATGTGCTATACAAATAAACTTGCGTCGCCTTGCCTTACAGACAGTAGGTTAATTAGAAACAACAGTATGCATTCAAAGCCAAAATAATACCTGAAATACTTCCTACAATACATTGTGTGTAAGCACCTGCTGACTTTGCACCATGATTCAGAATTAGTTTCACAAGTGTAGAGTTTTAAAGGCTAATAATGGTTAGCTCATTTGACTCAACTGTCATGAAGGAAACAAAATTAAAGAGAAAGCCGAGTCAGATGCCAAAGCGACAATCATGCCATCACGGAAAACAACTTTACTCCATTCGTGGGTGGGGAGGATTTGGAAATGTGTATTTAACTTGACAAGCCTTTTTTTCTCTTCTCTTTGTTACAGGATCTCTGAGCTGCTGTTCAGCGGGCCACACAACATAGATGAGACTACATTGGGAACAGGACAGTTCATCCTGAGATGGACACCGTCTGAGAGTGAAAATGGAAAAAGCTACCCTGTCTGTTTTGTCGTCCAGGCAAAGTTGAAGTCAGTCCCATGAACATTATCCTTTAGAAAAGTATATGGAATAACTGTAGAAGTACCTTAATTAAGAACTAAACTGTGTTGCTTACAAAATACATTTCAGGTCATTAATGCATACATTCAGATATTATAAAAGAAAGGTGTTTTAGGGAATGTTATCAGTTGAGAGAGTAGCATTATCTGTTTTAATTTTTACTTTTTCCTTCAAAATTCACTCATAACATTACTTCTGTGTAGTCTTGGTTATTGAACTTTAAAGGAATAATTTCACATTTTGTGAAGATTGATACCACTGTTATGTCTGTACAGCAAATACGAAGCTACAGCCAGGAAATTAGTTTAGCTCAGCATAATGACTAAAAACTGATGGGAACCAGCTAGCCTGGCTCTGTCTGAAGGTAGAAAACTTCTAATGCTCATGAATTAACACATTAGATCTTGTTTAACTGGTACAAAAATTAATGTGTAAAAAATAAATTTGAGTGATATCAATCTCCTCATCTAACACTCAGAGAGAAAGCGTATTTCACAAAATGTCAAACTATTCCTTTAAAATGGAAGAATGTTTGCGATAGCAAGTTTTGTCACATCTGCAAGAGTAGCCATAAATAAAATTAACTGTTGAGCACTGTATGTATGGACACTTACATCTGCATTACATTTCTCTCTTGAACAAAAAACTGTCTGTTAAAATATTTAAAAATAATTTGCAACATCATTTTGTAAATAAGCTACAGTATTGATTTATCTCCACAGTTCAGCCAAATATCACTCGGAGTTTAGATGTGTCATTGTGACCGTTGGAACTGGTGAGTAGAGCTCTTCCCTGTTTCTTCATGTTTTAAATTCCATTGATGATTTCCTGAATTAATAAAATGAATGTATAATCCATCTTTTATATTCACTTTTGTTTACAGAACCAATAACTACTACACCAACTAAAAGTACAACCATCATTCCCTCTACTACTACACCACAAAAGACAACCACTTTTTCTTGGACAACTACACCACAAACCACAACACCCAATGATATATCTACTACACAAAGTTCAACAAATGTCCCCTCTACAACTGCAAGTGCAACCACTTTTTCTTCGACAACTACACCACAAACCACAACACCCAATGATACATCTACTACACAAAGTTTAACAAACGTCCCCTCTACAACTGCAAGTGCAACCAATTTTTCTTCAACAACTGCACCACAGACTGCAACACCCAACAATACATCTACAACACAAAGTTCAACAAATGTCTCCTCTACAACTGCAAGTGCAACCAATTTTTCTTCAGCAACTGCACCACAGACCGCAACACTCAACAACACATCTACTACACAAACTTCAACAAACGTCTCCTCTACAACTGCAACCAATTTTTCTTCGACAACTACAACACAAATCACAACACCCAACAATACATCTACTACACAAAGTTTAACAAACATCCCCTCTACAACTGCAAGTGCAACCACTTTTTCTTCGACAACTACACCACAAACCACAACACCCAATGATACATCTACTACACAAAGTTCAACAAACGTCCCCTCTACAACTGCAAGTGCAACCAATTTTTCTTCAGCAACTGCACCACAGACCGCAACACTCAACAACACATCTACTACACAAACTTCAACAAACGTCTCCTCTACAACTGCAACCAATTTTTCTTCGACAACTACAACACAAATCACAACACCCAACAATACATCTACTACACAAAGTTTAACAAACATCCCCTCTACAACTGCAAGTGCAACCACTTTTTCTTCGACAACTACACCACAAACCACAACACCCAATGATACATCTACTACACAAAGTTCAACAAACGTCCCCTCTACAACTGCAAGTGCAACCAATTTTTCTTCAGCAACTGCACCACAGACCGCAACACCAAACAATACATCTATTACACAAAGTTCAACAAGTCCACATTCAGTTGCTAAACCTCAAGACACAACTCTCAACATCTCAAACAACTGTGAGTATGACGAATGATGATGTTTTAACCATCACTGAGTGGCCTGTGAATGTATTTTATTACTGTATTACTTAGTTTCAGCACCCTTCTGGCCTTCATTGTAATGTAGCCATTGTGTTTCTAGTTGTTGTAGGTCTGAATATGAGGATTTCCTCTTCATCTCCACTATCTGAGGACTACATCAGAAATACTGTCATACAGCAGGTAAATCTCTTCTCATCCAATCGTGTCAAAGCATCAGATGGATGCTGTGGATATCTTATTTACTGATATACTGATATAGAATTTGTAACAAATACATGAATAAACAAGGGTAGGTACCAACGTGTGTCATTTGAGAGACAATGTCATGTAACATATGCCTGCACACTAACGATAAATATCACAATCTTTTAAGTTAAAGGTGCAGTGTGTGGACTTAGTGGCAACTAGTGGAACAGACTTGGCAGAAATGGAATATAATATTCATAAGTTTGTTTTAATTAGTGTATAATCACCTGAAAATAAGAAGCCTTTAGAAGTCTTTGAAGAAGTCATAAGAAGTCTTAGTCTTTGGAGCCGTTTCTAAACAGACTAACGTGCCCATACTCTTCATGATGAAGGAACGTGTGATCCAGTGTAGTGGCGTGGCTCATTGACACGTTTTTAATTACATAATAGTAGCACTGGTACATTGCCAGACTTCTCTCATCACTATGTTTGCAATGCAGCAGAAATGTCTTTTAGAAATAACTTCTTTTTGAGATTGATCAAACCAGAGCACACAAGCTCATTGAGGCACATAGAAATATTTTTCACATTACAAATGAACAGTACAATATGGTATTTTGAAGGTCAGTGCTGATATTTTTTGTTTTGAAAGTCAGTGCTACTAACAGACAATATGTTGTAAATTTAAAAAGGAAATAAAATATGCCTTTATAAATTGCAGAGTGTGGCACCAAAAATCCAATCACAGGCACCAACGTAGATGATTAAAAGTAGAAAGCCTTCAATAAATATGGGCTCATACTGTACATCATTAAAAAAAGTGTACACTTCCCGTCATCTTGGTGTCAGCATATTTTTAGGGACCGAGCCCAAAAGGCAGAGGACTACTGTAAAACAGTACCTAAATCCAACAGGAAGTCCACAATCAGCCTTTCAAAATAAGACTTTGCCCCAATTTTGGACCCCGAACAAACGCTATCTCCTCCGAGGGTGTTAATGGTATCTGCTTCAAACTTTGATACATGACTTATGACACTGTGCTGAAAAAAAGTTGTTAAAAACTTTGTAATAACTGACCGGTTTGGATTCTGTAAGCCCTGAAAGTTGCAGTGCCAAATCACACCTTACAATGTAAACCAATGGGGATCTATGGGCATGAACTTTGTGTCAAACAAAGGCTCCTGACATCTAAACTATAAGTCTGACCATGTTCAAACCTGTATCAATGGATTCACCACAAAATTTCCTACTACAAAATGATTTTTAATGTAAGATGTAACCAAAGTCATGGGATTTATGAGGAGATTTCACAAAAAGTGTACTCTAAAATCCTCCTCTCCAACTGCTCCTGATGATGTCACTCCCACAGTGCTGTGAAACATTCCGCAATACACACTCATTATAAAATCACAGGAGGAGCAAGAAAAGACTTTAAAACTCACACTCTAATATCTCAAAAACAATAAAAGATAGAAAAAACATGTAAATTCAAGATTTGTAGGTCAAAGTCTCATGACACACTCAAAGTTCAAATGAAGACTGTATCTAAAACTATGTGGAAGCAGTAAATGTTCATAAAGGTGTGGGTTCGCTCACATTCTCCATTCAAATCAAACTTTGACCAGGTGATGTGGGTTAAAAGTCTTTCCTTTTCTAAAAATAGACTTGATGAAAATTAGGAAAATAATTTGTTTGACAAACTCATCAAGAGTTTTCAATTTACTAATTGAAATTCGAATGAATGGGCCCACAACTTGCATGATTTTGATGACACAGGTGTGAGCAAGACAGACATGTCTCACCCTGCAGAAAATTCTCATCCTGTCAATCAATCTTTCAAAATAAAAGCACACCACACAATATCCCTCATTTTTAAAAAGCAAAATGATCTGATCCCGACGGGCCAGAGTGCGAGGTTCCAACCAACACTGCTTGCAGCTTTAATTTGTGTTGATCTTTAAGTTGGTTTTCATTATTACACAAAATTTCAAATTGGAAAGAAAAAAGTAATGTTTCAATGAGTTCTTAGAGCACTGAAACTCAAGTCAGCCCTTCATTTAAGCCAAAACTGGTGTTGTTAACAGCTCTTCAAGGCAGGGAGACCAAACCTCGGGGGGGTACCAAGAACTTGGTTGAATTTACCACACATACACAATATATTGATGTCAGTATCCATCTGAGATCAAAAGTGTCAAGAGAGAATGTTTCATATAAGCACAGTATAGTTTTGTTCCTCCTGACTGAAAACAAAAGTTGTTCAGAGTAATCTGTATCAGTTCTGCCACATCATAATATCATATCTCAGATAACAGTGATCATATTTCAGCACCACTTTTTGTTCCCCTCTCCAGCTTAAGGATGAACTGGTGAGACGTGGGCTGCCATCAGACATCTCTCTACGCCTGGTGAGCAGCATGAAGCTGGAAGTCAGCAACACAACTGCTGGTGGTTCATTGTGAAACTCTACTGACCCCTGAAGGGAAGTTTTGTTTTCAGTTGTCTGACATTTACTGAACTAATATCAGTCATTTTTCTACTGTTTTTTATTGTTGTTGTTGCTTTGTTTTTGTTTTTTTTTACAGTAGTTTTAGTTTTTGAAAAGAAATGTTTAAGTATCTTTGAAAATGACCATTAACTTTTGTTTGTTTTGTTTAGTTCTATGTGCCGTCTAGATATTGATGCTGTCATATGTTGGAAATGTTCCATTGATATTAAAAGAAATGTTAATAAAGCCAAATATCTAAGGAAATTAACTTTCATTTGTCCCTCATAAGATTAAAGTTACTACAAGGAACTTTTAACTGGTTATGAAACAGTGTCATGAAGCCTCTGTATGACCAACATAAGCAGACGAGACCATCAGAGAGAAGATTGGCCATTTCTATATAATTATTCTGTCTAATTCTATTCCCTGCGAAATCAGATGAAATGATTTATGGCACACAGACCGGAAGAGCCTTTGTGTTTAGATTACATTTTTCATTGTAGCGTGAGGGAGTAAAGACATTACTAAGACGAGGGGAGGCTATTCTCTTCATTTGATAAAGTCAAAAGTAAAGTTGGCTTCCCAATTCATTTTAAAAAGAGAGAAGAAGACAGAGAGAGAGAAAGCGTTGGTGGTCGAGTGAGCTAGCTAAAGCACAAATAAACACTCCCACACCTCCACACAACCCTTCGAAAAGATGCCACATTGCCGGATTTGGTGGTGAATGCATCCTTAAATTTACACGTACAGTTCAAAAGTATAATCAAGTGTGTTCCAAAAGCCATTTCAAGTTGAATTTGTTAATTTGGATATTAGTTTGTTTGTTGATTTGTAATGTCTAATGTTTAAATATTCAAATTAGGGCTGAACAGTATATCAATGTTTTATCAATGTCATGATATAAGACTGCATATCGTCTGGAATTTTGGATACCATAATATTGTGATAAAGCATAAGAGTTATCTTTTTCTTTTACTCATTTTAACCCTTTAAAACCTGGATTGATGTCAGATTTCTTGTGTTTAAATGCTTGTGAAAGGCTGCGTTCAGATGCCTTTTTTACGAGCTTAAAAGGATGCATTGCAATAAAGGGTACAGTTTTTCGTATTAATTTTTTATTAGACTTTTGTAGCCATTTTATTATTTGTTTCTACTTGCTTGGTCATCTGATCTAAATTGTTAAGTATTGTTCATCAAAAATTTAATTGTGGAAATATTTTGTGAAAGAACCAATATATCACAATATTGGTATTAGGTCAAAAATGTCATATTGGATATTGTCCATATCACTCAGCCCTTGTTCAGATTTTCCATTGCAAGTTCATTCTGCTTTACTATTTTAATTTATTTAATTATTTATTTTTTAATATGTATTACATATTTGTATTAAATATTATTTTTGTTTTTATTAGTTTGTATGCATATTTTATTTATTTATATACAAAATGCGTGTTGTTTTTCTTCTTCTTTTTATTATTACTTATCATTATTATTATTATTTGTATCTTGGATGGTTTGATATGTTTTAAGAGATTGGTTTGTCAGCTTTTGATTGCAAATTATGTCCCATTGCAGATTAATTATGCTTTACCATTTAAATATATTTGAATTTTTTTGTTATATTTCTTTAATTTAGTGTATATATGTATGTGTGTTTATGTAGCGTGTGTGAGAGAACAGGTACGGTTCCTTTCTTTTTTTTTTATTGTATTATAGAATAAGCTGTTCCAACAGAAAAAAAACATTTTAGAGATTGATTTGTCATCTTTTTTTTAAATTTTGTGTTGTGAAGGGATTTATATCAATAAAAAAGAAAAAAGGACCTCTGGTGTAATTTTTAATTTGTATTGTTAAATATTTTCATATTGTTGCTACAGGCATTAAGTTTTAATTCTATGGTATAACATCTGTTGGGGGGGTCTCCTGCAAATTTTCATTATTTCATTGTTTATTTCAGTGTTTAAAGTTATTATGCAGACAAATCTTATTCTACTTTAATAAGAATTCATTTTTGCAGCTTATTTTTGAAATGAAGAATTCCAGTGTAAAAGTACAGTTAACTTACATTTAGAGAAAGAAAACATTTATATCGACAGTTTATTAATGTATTTAAATTCTAAAAAATTTAAAAATTGACAGATTTTTTTCGCAAAACTTCTGACAGTTAATTTAAACGTGCACTTTTGCAAAGTAAAATTACATGTTTTTTATTTGTTTTATATGCAAATAGGCCTAGATTTACATTACGTTTTGTAATAAAACTAATAATTATTTGTACTTAAGCTTTTTTTGTCGTTTTTTAAAGATAATCATTAGTTTTTTAAGAGATATATAACTCTATTCTAACAACAATCCCTTCGTGTATCCTTCATATCTCCTGAGACAGGAATGTTCACAACCTCTGATTGTTATATCCCAATAAATGTCATGACCTGTATTATCTACACTATACTCCTGACCACAAACTTAGGTGCCATAAAGGAAAAGGTGAACACATTTATTGTTTCAGAGGGAAAACATTAATGTCATTAATGACCACAGATAAATTCTAGTAATGCAAAACAGGCTTTCAGTACTCCACTTATACTTGCAGTGTTAGAGTGCCATTGGATTGGCAGTTACATGCGAAACGTAGTAAATGCAAATATAACCCAGTGAGTTTGTAGTGCTAAAGATGAAAAGAGTAAACACACAGGTTTATATGGCCAGTCAACACAGTTTTAATGGGCTATTTGGACAATTAACAAAATCAGGACCATCATTTTTTGTGAAATGAGAACTGCCCACAACTTAAATACAAAAATACAATAAAAAAGAAACAAAAAGAAACAGAAAAAACACACAAACATACACAAAATTCACAAATAAAAAGGGAAGTTAGTCCCTAAGCTTGCCGCTGTGTTTATACCCTACACCTTAATGAAGGGAACTTCACTCAGCTGTGAGGGTGACTACAAACAGAGTGCACTCCCTCTCCACCTCCTACTTACTTCTCACTTCTCCCAGGCCCCGCCCTCGGACTTTCCCTCCTTTCCCCATCGACACACCTGTTCCCACTTCACTCATCAGTCCTGCAGTTACCTGACCTACTCCGCCCACTCTTCACCTGCAACTCATTCCTTCGTCAGCCACTTACTTCAAGTACCAGCCCAGATCCTTTGTTCCCTTGTCAGATCGTTATCGATGTCATGTTGCTTTTTGGCATTGCTTTCAAGCTTCTGTTTTTGGTTACGTGGACCTACACAATATCAACACCTGCTTGCTTGCCTGCCTGTCTGGACTTTTCTGTATCTCGTCCCTGCACCTCTGTGAATTTAATGAATTTAATACTACTGCTGTTTAGACTGTTTGGACTTGCCATTCAAGCCTGTGAGCTTTTGTATCTTCACTTTTGACAATAAACTCACTGAACTGTCCATGTCTGCCTCTATAGTCTGCATGCAGGTCCTTCCCCTGCTGTCTGATACACACCGTGACAGTTGTTATTCTGTCTTTTCTTTATCACATGTGACATGATTCCTTCAGCATGCAGCAGACTGCCATCTTGCCTTATCTATGTTCATCAAATTATGCTGCACCTATATATTATAGAACTACCATCAATACATATACTGTGTATACTGCATTATACTTTTATTGCACTATTATTAGTATTATTCTAGTATCATAATGTATATTTTTTTAATATTATTTTTTTTCCTGCATTATGTTGTTAACTGAGTGAATTTAATTGAGCAAAGTAACATTTATTGCTTGTAATAAAAGGTGTTGTTTCTTCTTTCAAAGGATGCATAATCTCACTATAAACTGAACTGTAAAAATAATGTCTACAAAAGAATTAAAGATCCCCTCCAGACATATTTTAGGACGTATCAAAAATACTCTGCGTGGACTAATAATTTCTGTCTGATGTGGTTTTTACATGGTTTTTTTTTTGTTGTTGTTTGTTTTTAACCTCGTTAAACTCTCAAAATGACGTCTACTAATTCTGCCTCACTGAAAAGAATCCAAAATCTATGAATATATAAATATTGTCAATTTCTAAAGTTGAACTGTTTCACACAAGATGTCTCCTACTTCATTGAGAAGTCCAGTCAATGTGTGCTGGAGGTTTCAAGTTTCCACATCACACTTGTGTAAATTTCATACTGGACCACGACTGGCTCCAAACTAAGTTGTACATGTACTGAACACCAGCTCTTAAAGACATAAAATATAAAAGTCAGCGGATGTAAAACACAGCTTTCATGAGTGAAGAGTTGTGACTTCTGTATGAAAAACAGGTTTCTGCTGAGGAGGAAAAAAAGAAAATATTGTACTGTTTATTTTTTGTTTGTTTGTTTTGTTTTTTATCTGACTAACCAAAAGTAGTCTACACTGTTTTTGTTGTTGTTGCTGTTGATTTTATGATTTTAATATATTTCTTTTAAGGAATTAAAAGAGTTGTTACAGCTGTGGTGTTATTATAAAGATGTATTGTTCCACATTGTGAATTTGATGACTAATGAAACATATTCTTTCCAAAAAACTTACAGGTATGAAAGCTGAATTTAATTTCTTTACCTCATGAAAAATAATAAGAGAAAATAAATAACCCACTGAACTGATAATGATTTTGGTATTTACGAGTGATTTATAATGAAACCATGAAATGTGTGGAGAACAGGCAGGGGGAGCTGTTGCCAAGTGTAACACATCAATAACCACTTCACATAACCTTTGTGTTAAGAACTGGTCCGTCTACTGGAGCCACTGGACAATATTTGCACACTAAACACTTACAATATGAAAGCTGATGGTAACCCCAGGACCCAGGCTGTGAGCCTTTACCGTGGGGTAGCTTGCAGTGTGATAGGTGGTGTATAGTTTGGGTAGGGTTTTGAATTAAAGGGCTCTCCATACCCACTTTCCATTCAGGTTTAATTTCAAAAGTGAGCAGGACACAGTAATCAGTATCAGTCAAAAGTCAAAAACCTCTGAAAGTCCCCATACATACACACGTACAGTATATACATTCCTGACACTGGATTTTCTGGATTGAGTTTATCACGTCAACCCTTGCATTTTTAAACACAGTGGTATTTTTCATTTGAGCACACGCTAAGAACTGGTCCGTCCACCCTATCAGATTTTTGACGGTAAATATTTTCAGACAAGTGTCTACTCAGGTGCTGAGTCTTTTCAGACATCACACGGTTCATCGTTCATTGTTGGAACACAAATTTGACTGTTTCTTTCAAGTTTTGGCGTCAGTCCAGCTAATAATGAAATGATTTTCCTCATAGTAATAACAGGCAGAAGCCTCTGGTGTTTAAGACAATTTAAGCTTTAACATCAAATCTAATCAAGGGCCCAAGGTGAGTGGTAATTAGCCTCTAAAGCACATAAAAACTAAAATGTGCCTGCATTTTTTATCTGATCTTGAGGCCCTGTCAAATAGAGGGGGCTATGTCTATATACCTTTAATATTTCAGATGATATTATGCTTATAGTTTCCTTTACCAAATATGTGTTTAGCCAAATTATCACAAACTAATTGACATACAGCAAACCTGGGGAAATGTAGTATTCAAGTGTAGAAAACTGCCAGTGATATCCTTTAATATACGCTCAATATCAACAGCTCCCAATTCACCAATGGGGCAGTCAGACTGAAATTCACTTTCCAGTCATCAGAGAGATGGTTTTTTGGAGCCATTGATGTTATGAGCTTATCAAGACTCACAAGAGGACATTAAAGAAAACATCTGAACAGAAAGTTGTAGCAGGCAGTAGAAATACAACATACAAATACTTCATAATTAATGAAAAAGCAGGTGTAATGTGGCCGAGATGGTAGATTTCTATCTTCTATTTACATTTTCATAAAGTTTAATCATAAACTTGTAACCAGGACACGAGACATTTCCTCATACCAGACAGTTTCCTTGTGTATTGTTTGCTTCGTTCTTCCGTGTGGGTGACAGACAAATAGAAAAAGGGAGTGAGAGAGTGAAAAGAGGCTGTCTTTGGAAGTACATGGATTAGTATTGGTATTCATTTATTGTCTTTCTGTAGTGAAGTGATTACATTCACCATGTCGCAGCTTCTGCTGCTACTGCTGCTGCTGGTCTGCAGCTCCCAGGCCAGTCATTTTTATGGGACAGTGATGACCTATTACCCAACAAACACTCACGCAGATGGATCTGTCATGGTACGTACATTTTCTTTCTAATCCAAGTTATTCACCTTTGTTAATGCAATAAGAAGAAATTTGACAGCACATAAACTTGTGACAGTGTCCTGTAAATAAGTCTGACCTTTAAGGAATAAAAACAGAAAATATAGATTAATTACAGTATTTCTGGGATTTGGGTAGTGATTTAATTATTCAAAAATATACTGTACAATAAAGGATTCAAATTAGGATTTTTTTCCTCCAAAAATTGATTCACAGACTTTTGGAAAACATCTTTCCATGAGGTTCTTGTTGTTTTTATCCTGTTATCTCAAGAAAACAATATAGATAATTTTATTAAGATACTTTTGTATATCAGCAGGTTCACAGATAAACGTCCTCAAAGTATCATCTTTTCCCAAGTTAACATCCCTTTTGTATCATGGCTGTTGTCATTAATGCCATAACATCTCCTCACTGTAATACTACAGGTGAAGCTGAGCCTCCACGCTTGCACAAATTCAACGTTGCAGTGCTTCTTTTGGAATTGTCGAAATGAGAGCTTAGTGCTAAGCACGGTCGACGAGGGGAGCAATGTATGGTGTTTGACAGAGGAAATCTCTATTTTGGTGGTTCCCAGCAACCCTCCGTTGCTGCTGCCGTGAGTGTTCTTTGTAAAAAATTAAATTGGCAAAGTCCATTATTTCACAGCAGGCCAAAAATTGTCATTTTCAAACTGTCACTGAAGGGTAAAAAAATCACCACCTCCACCAAAGTTTGGAGGTGGTTTGGATTTTTTTTTTTTCATGCCAAAGGTCAATGTTGATGTGCTGGTGCCTCCTGGAAAGCCAATTATTTATTTGCACATGGATACAGGTTCTGTGCAGCAAAATAATAACTGATTTTTCCATGAACTTCCACCAAAGGTTGGCAGGCTTTAGCTGGATAAGTAATATTAAAAATAACATCGTAAGTTGGAGAGCTGTGGCTCTGGTGGAACTGAGGAACCGGTCAGACACCGGCCAAGCCAACATATCACCACAGACAACCATCCTGCCTGTCGTGAGGTAAGCCTACTCACTGTTTTTCATTATTAATTACTGTATGTATTTAAACAATTTTGTTTGCTATCAAAATATAATTAGCCCTTCAGTAACTTACATAGCCCAGTAAGCAGCAAGGTCAGAATGATGGTGTTTG
The DNA here is from genome assembly GCF_910596095.1 of Thunnus maccoyii. Taxonomy (NCBI): domain Eukaryota; kingdom Metazoa; phylum Chordata; class Actinopteri; order Scombriformes; family Scombridae; genus Thunnus; species Thunnus maccoyii. The sequence continues at coordinate 21,327,823 of NC_056554.1, forward strand.
AATTTCATCTGAAAATGTCGAGAAAAGGCTCAAAGGAGCTGAACTCTGTCAAATGAATGAACTTCAGCTGTAGTAGAAATGTGAGTTATTTTGAGGCTTTCATGATGCTGCCAGCTGTGTATGTTTGTTTTGGGTTACTGTTGGCGACATATATACATACATATGTAACAATGTGTACAACATATATATTCCATCAAGCAATATAAATTTGTCACCCCTCAGAGATGTTTATACTGTGGTAGCTATCCTTTAGTATCTCTGGGTGTTGCAAATCAATGAGCAGAACTTTAAATGCATTATTGGATTTTTCATAGGATTAAATCATCTGTGATGTAAATGCTGCATTAATTAAAAAACAAACAAACAAACATTCCTGTCCAGTTATATTATCCATAAACTGTGTTTCAGTGAATTGTATATCAATTTCGCAATATAAAAATGTGTGCTAATTTAAGTATCATCTCCAGCATTCCCTGCTATAGTTTATTTCAAAGGGTGGACTTTGTAGGGTTTTTATTTTATCCCCAATGTAGAAACTTGTTATGCATAGAAAAAGGTATTAAAAATGACAGCTTTATGGGCAAACACCTTTTAAAGGGGAAATCTGTTGACTTGTGTTCAAGATCAGGCCTAAATTCAAAAAGGTGCAAGGTAGTTTCCTGGAGAAAACATTTAAGAAAAAGTAATTAAGGTTCTGTAGAATTCAATTAGAATGGCATTCACTAGACTGACCTTTACTTTTATCTCGCCAAAACAGGTCCAACATGTACTTTGGCACAGGTTGGCTGCCTGAAAAATACTTAACATGGAAACAAATGTACAATGCCAAAGAATCTCAATCTCATCTCAGTCTCTCTCTTTCATTCTCTCAGGGTTCCTTCAAACTGTCAGAGAGATTTCAACCTTTTGGCATTCGACCCTGATGGAGACGAGGTTAAATGCAGATATGGAAATGACACAAACACATTACAAGAGTGTAACCCCTGCACACCACCGTCTGTTCTCAACCTCTCATCAGTGAGTAGCCATTTTCTACACTAACTCTTATGTAAATGAATCTCATGTTTTATAACAAACTGGGCAGATACTGATGCAACAGACACTAGCGCTTGAAGATGACACCATTATAATCCAAGTCAACATGTTTGGCACAAATGAGTAAAGTCAGTCCAAAAGACATACAGTGGGGAAAATAAGTATTCAACACGTCACCATTTTTTTCAGGAAACATATTTCCAGTGCAGCTATTCATATGCAATTAAGACCAGACATGGGTATTAACTCAATTAGGCAACACAGCTAAAGAAATCATAGCGTCCAATCAATAAAAAAAAGTTGTGTGCATTAAATTGCAATGACACGGGAAAAAAGTATTGAACACCGTATCTGAAATGTAACTAATACTTGGTGGAGAAGCCTTTGTTTGCAACGACAGCTTCAAGACACTTCCCGTATGAAGAAACAAATCTCTCAGTGTCCAGGGGGGATTTTGGCCCATTTGTCTAAGCAGACAGTCTTCAAATGTTGAAGATTCTGGGGGCCCATTGGTGAATCTCTATCTTCGGTTCCTTCCATAAATGTTCAATTGCGCTCAAGTCCAGTGGTTGACTGGGCCATTCCAACACCTTTATTTTCTGTCTCTGGAACCAGTTGAGTGTCCTTTGCAGCCTCTCATCCTCATCCTGTCCTAGTGGATGGCAACAGATTGTTCTCAAGAATATCCTGATACATGGCTCCATTCATCTTCCCGTCAACAATTTTGATTCTGCTGGTACCATGAGAAGAGAAACAGCCCCATACCATAATGCTTCCATCTCCAAATTTCACTATAGGCATGGTATTTTTAGGGTCATATGCAGAGCCATTTCTCTTCCAAACATGGCATGTAGTGTTATTGCTAAAAATTTCAATTTTTGTCCAATCTGACCACACCACGTTCCTCCAGTAATCTGCAGGCTTCTCCAAATGTTGTGTAGCAAACTTCAAACAAGCTTCAACATGTCTTTTCTTCAGTAATGAAGTCTTATGGGGTGATCGTGCATGGAGACCATAGTGTGCATTGCCTATTTTTTTTTCCGTGACAATTGTACCTGCTTCTTCCAGGTCTTTCTGGAGCTCTTTTCAAGTGGTCTTTGGATCATGGGCTACTCCTCTGACTAATTTTCTGACTGCCCGGTCAGCAATCTTGCGAGGAATTCCTGTGCATGGCTGGTTGATGTTGGAGTGTTGCGTCTTCCACTTGCAGTTAATGGCCCTAATAGTGCTTATGGGAACATTTAGAAGTTGAGAAATCAGGCGGTAACCTGTGCCATTCCTATATTGCTCAACAATCTTGTTGCAAAGATCTTTGGATGCCTCTACCCGTCTCACATGACAGCTCAGTAACAAATGATGCATTCACAGACATCTAACCTTTTTTAAAAGAGTGGAAGTACTAATAGCCACATGTACTAACCCAGCTGATTCTAATTAGCACAGGTTAGAAGACTAATTAGTGGAATCACCTGGTACAGCGTGTTTTCTTACTGTGTGTTCAACACTTTTTTCTTGTGTCATTCAATTTAATGCACAGAACTTTTTGCTACTGATTTGAATGTTATGATTTTGTTAGCTGTGTTGCCTTATTGAGTTAATACCAATGTCTGGTCTTAATTTCATATGAACAGCTGCACTGGAAATATGTTTTTTTTTAAAAGGCAGCGTGTTGAATACTTATTTCTCCCACTGTACAACTGTAATTAAGGTTCAGCAGAATGCCAATAGAATGTCATTCACTAGACTGACTGACTTTATCTCAACAAAACAGGTCCAACATGTACTTGGGCACAGGTCAGCTGCCTGAAAAATGCAATACATGGAAACTAATGCACAGGGTTGCACAATGCCAAAGAATATCCTTCTCTGTATGGCTTCTCTCCCACTGTACATATTGTGGTTTTCAAGTGAGAATATGATTTATGAAAACACCATTATCTCAATGGTGAACAGCAGTTGTGTGGAGATTACACTGTTCCAGTTTTATACACTGGATGTGTTTTAGTCTTGGCTCACTGAGTCACCTTGACCAAAGACCAGTATGTGAAAACCAGCAAAGAAACAAAACCCTGATCATGATTTTGACTGGAGCTAAAATAGCTTTATAGCCTCAATTTTATTTCATGAACTGAACTAGTGGGTTTGAGGTTGTCTCTTATTTTCTCTGATTCTGGTTTATTCTTTTGCAGTCTTGTACTCTGTCATTCAGCCCCACCAATAGCAGTAATGAAGGTGCGTACGCCGTGCAGTTGATGATGGAGGACTTTCCCAGACAGACTATCAACCTGACTCTAATTGATGGTTCGCAGGAGGTGAAAACTACCAATGATGCTATCAGCAAAATACCTGTCCAGTTTGTATTAAGGGGTAAGATTTGATGTTTTGATAGGCTGGATTTATAGCTGATCTTGACTGAGTGAAAACATTTGTTTTGGAGTGCATATCTGTGTTAGTTGGCACTATGGATGGCAATGTTTGTCTGTCGGTCGGTAGGTCCACCTCTTTGGTTCAGACTGAAATATCTCAACAACTACTTTGTCAAGATATTCATGGTTTTCCAGAGAATGAATCCTAATGACTTTTCCTCTAGTGCCACCATGAAGCTGATATTTGTGGTTTTGAGTGAAATGTCTCAAAAAGTATTTCATTTGACATTTATTCATTAGACATTTCTTTGACAATTTCTGTAGTTTTCCAACTCTGACAATCCAATATTCTCACCCACTTCACACCACAGTTGGCCTGCTCTTGGGACGTGAGAAAGGAGTCAGGATTTAACTTCTCTCTCAAGCGCTGTTTTTTAATTCTGTAAACAACTATTTCCATCCAGGAGAGACTGTCTGAAAATGTGCATGTTTGTAGCTCTAGAGGCAACACAATGGGATCACCAGTTATTAGGATTCATCTTCTGGGGGCCAACAAAATTTTATGGCAATCCATCCAACAGTTGCCAAGATACTGTAGTCCAGACCAAAATGGTAGATTGACTAATGGACAGAACAACCTTTTCTTTATTGTTCCAGTGGATCCTGCGGTGCCATCCTGCACAGAGGGACTCTACCTGCCCAAGTTCCTGCCTCCAACCCCAGCCAACAGAGCTCAACTGTACACCTCTGTCAATCAGACCCTGGAAATCAGCATCCATGCAGAAGCAAATAACTCCACGTAAGTCAAAAGAAAACACTTTAAAAGGATTTAGATATCAAAATACTACAAGTTAATGATCTCCTGCAGAACACTCTGATAAGACAAAAAGTAGTTATCCACATTAGGTGCACAAGGAATCTAATTTGTTGTGTTGGGTAACTCCAACACCAATGCACAAGACTGGTTTGACAAGAGTGAATCCTGTGAATTGGGGCATTGTCATCCTGGAAGAGACCACTCCCATCAGGATAGAAATGTTTTATCATAGGATAAAGGTGATCACTCAGAACAACTTTGCATTGATTGGCAGTGACCCTTCCCTCTAAGGGGACAAGTGGACCAAACCATGCCAGCAAAATGCCCCCCGCAGCATGACAGAGCCACCAGATCCCCTCACTGTAGGAATAAGGCATTCAGACCTGGACCAGTTTTTACTTTAATTTGTCACCCGTCTGTATGTTACCATAATTATGCAGACGAAACACAAATTTACATAACCATAACACTAGGGGACTATGGTCCAATACAACATTGAGTTGGTGCATTCAACAAATCAACAATTGGATGGGCCAGAATTTTCTTCAGTTAGCCTAAACAAAGACAAAACTGAAGTAATTGTTTTTGGTGCCAAGGAAAAACAATTAAAAATCAGCACTCAGCTTCAATCAGTAATGTTAAAATCCACAAACAAAGCCAGAAATCTTGTGGTAGTCATGGACTCAGACCTGAATTTCAACAGCCACATTAATACAATTACAAAGTCAGCCTACTATCACCGTAAGAATATATCAGGGATTAAAAGACTTATGGCTCAGCAAGATTTTGAAAAACATGTCCATGCATTTATCTTCAGTAGACTCGACTGCCGTAACTGTGTCTTTACAAGTCTCCCTAAAAAAATGATCAGACAGCTGCAGCTGATTCAGAACGCTGCTGCTTTAGTCCTCACTAAGACCAAGAAAGTGGATCATATCACTCCAGCTCTCAGCTCTTTACGCTGGCTTCCTGTCTGTCAAAGAATTGATTTCAAAATACTGGAACAGACATATTTGTATATTATATATCTGGAAAAAACTCCGAGAGATATGCAGCAGTTCTTTTAAGTTAAGGCTGAAGACTTTTCTGTTTGCTGCTGCCTTTTATTAAATCAAATTTGAGGCTTTTGATTCATTTCTTGCACTGTAACTTTAATTATTGTATTTTATCTGTCATATGCTATTTTTATCTTATTTTTATTTTCTATTCTCTTAACTCTTTACTAGCTATTTTAAATTGCATTTAAATTTCCTTTTATAATGTGTTTCGTTTGTACTTTGTCTTAATGCTTTTAATGTTTATGTGAAGCACTTTGAATTGCCTTGTTGTTAAAATGTGCTATACAAATAAACTTGCGTCGCCTTGCCTTACACACAGTAGGTTAATTAGAAACAACAGTATGCATTCAAAGTCAAAAGAAAACATGAAATACTTCCTACAGTACATTGTGTGTAAGCACCTGCTGACTTTGCACCATGATTCAAAATTAGTTTCACAAGTGTAGAGTTTTAAAGATTAATAATGGTTAGCTCATTTGACTCAACTGTCATGAAAGATACAAAATTAAAGAGAAAGCTGAGTCAGATGCCAAAGTGACAATCATGCCATCACGGAAAACAACTTTACTCCATTCATGGGTGGGGAGGATTTGGAAATGTGTATTTAACTTGACAAGCCTTTTTTTCTCTTCTCTTTGTTACAGGATCTCTGAGCTGCTGTTCAGCGGGCCGTACAACATAAATGAGACTACATTGGGAACAGGACGGTTCATCCTGAGATGGACACCGTCTGAGAGTGAAAATGGAGAAAGCCACCCTGTCTGTTTTGTCGTCCAGGCAGAGTTGAAGTCAGTCCCATTAAAAAAATAAATTAAAAACTGAAATGTGTTTCTTATGGCATTAGTTTCAGGTCATTAGTGCATACATTTAGGTATTATAAAAGAAAGCAGTTTTGGGGAAGAAAAGCATTAAAATGCATTTAAATTTTCCTTCAAAATTCACTCGTAACATTACTTCTGTGTAGTCTTGGTTATTGAACTTTAAAGGAATACCTTCACATTTTGTGAAGATTGATACCACTGTTATGTCTGTACAGTAAATATGAAGCTACAGCCAGGAGATGATAGCTTAGTTTAGCAATAAAGACTGGAAACAGATGAGAAACAGCTAGCCTGGCTCTGTCTAAAGGTAAAAAAAACAACTTCCACCTGACAGAACCTCTAATCCTCATAAATTAACACATTCAATCTTGTTTAATTGGTAGTTTTTAAAGTGTAAAAACTACAAGTTGTGGTTTTACGGGGGTTATGTGCAGGACTATTTCTTGGCTGGGACTCCTTCATATTTAACTGACAAATTTGGAAGTGGCATCATTCTTCTCATCTAACACTCAGAAAGAAAGCATATTTCACAAAATGTTCTAAAACTATTCCTTTAAAATGAAACAATGCTCGTATTAGCAAGTTTTGTCCCATCTGCAATAGCAGCCATAAATAAAATTAATGGTCGAGCACTGTATGTATGGACACTTACTGCATAACATTTCTCTCTCGAACAAAAAAATATTTAAAAATAATTTGTAACATCATTTTGTAAATAAGCTACAGTATTGATTTATCTCCACAGTTCAACCACATATCAATCGGAGTTTAGATGTGTCATTGTGACTGTTGGAAATGGTGAGTAGAGCCCTTCCCTATTTTTTCATGTTTTAAATTCCATTGATGATTTCCTGGATGGATAAAAATATTAATGTATAATCTATCTTTTATTTTCAATTTTTTTTTCAAAACCAGCAACCACTATACCAACTATAAGTACACCCACCACTCCCTCTACTATTACACCACAAAATTTAACAACTTTTTCTTGGACAACTACACCACAAACCACAACACCCAACGATACATCTACTACACAAAGTTCAACAAACGTCTCTTCTACAACTGCAAGTGCAACCAATTTTTCTTCGACAACTACACCACAAACCACAACACCCAACAATACATCTACTACACAAAGTTCAACAAATGTCTCCTCTACAACTGCAAGTGCAACCAATTTTTCTTCGACAACTACACCACAAACCACAACACCCAACAATACATCTACTACACAAAGTTCAACAAATGTCTCCTCTACAACTGCAAGTGCAACCAATTTTTCTTCAACAACTGCACCACAGACCGCAACACCAAACAATACATCTACTACACTAAGTTCAACAAGTCCACATTCAGTCACTACGCCTCAAGACACAACTCTCGACATCTCAAACAACTGTGAGTATGACGAATGATGATGTTTTAACCATCACTGAGTGGCCTGGGAATGTATTTTATTACTGTATTACTTAGTTTCAGCACCCTTCTGGCCTTCATTGTAATGTAGCCATTGTGTTTCTAGTTGTTGTAGGTCTGAATATGAGGATTTCCTCTTCATATCCACTGTCTGAGGACTACATCAGAAATACTGTTATACAACAGGTAAATCTCTTCTCATCCAATCGTGTCAAAGCATCAGATAACTGCACCCGCTGTGGATATCTTATTTACTGATATAGAATTTGTAATAAATAAAGTCTTAGTCTTTGGAGCCGTTTCTAAACAAACCAACATGCCCATACTCTTCATGATGAAGGAAGATGTGACCCAGTGTAGTGACGTGGCTCATTGACATGTTTTTAATCATTTTTGGATGCTTAAATTCGTGAAACGAGGAAGCTTGAACAAGGTAGAACTGACGTACAGTAAATCTGTGGTGTTTTGAACAGCAGCCAGAAGCCATCAATCACATTACAAAGCTGACAGATGTGGTCGACTGTGCAGAGTGCAGTCCCAAAAGATAGTGATTATAGCTGGAATTAAAAAATTTTCTGTTAGTGAACCTATTTGACGTGTTTGTTTGACAAACTGGGAGCAAAGACAGCTGTTTCCATTAAAAAAGAGTGAGCTGGTGAATCCATTGGAGCCAGAAAGGGTAAATGGGAATGTCACTACTACCATAACTACTAGCACTGGTACTAATACTGTTCTTCTAGTTGTCATAAGTCTGAAAGTGAAGTTTTCCTGCTCCTACTACTTGACTGCTACAACAACCACAACTATTTCTGTGACTGCCTTTATTACTGTCTGTATTACCCATAGTAATGAGAGACATCTTCTCTTATCACTATGTTTGCAATGCAGCAGAAATGCAGCCCTTCATTTAAGCCAAAACTGGTTTTGTTAACAGCTCTTCAAGGCAGGGAGACCAAACCTCGGTGGAATACCAAGAACTATTTATCACACATACACAATATATTGATGTCAGTATCCATCTAAGATCAAAAGAGTCAAGAGAGAATGTTTCATAGAAGCACAGTACAGTTTTGTTCCTCCTGACTGAAAACAAAAGTTGTTCAGAGTAATCTGTATCAGTTCTGCCACATCATAATATCATATCTCAGATAACAGTGATCATATTTCAGCACCACTTTTTGTTCCCTTCTCCAGCTTAAGGATGAACTGGTGAGACATGGGCTGCCATCAGACATCTCTTTACGCCTGGTGAGCAGCGTGAAGCTGGAAGTCAGCAACACAACTGCGGATGGTTCATTGTGAAACTGTACTGACCCCTGCAGGAAAGTTTTCAGTTGTCTGACATTTACTGAGCTAACATCAGACATTTTTCCACTGTTTTGTTATTGTTGTTTTTTACAGTAGTTTTAGTTTTTGAAAAGAAATGTTTGAGTATCTTTGTTCTAGAAAATGACCATTAACGTTTGTTTGTTTTGTTTAGTTCTATGTGCCGTCTAGATATTGATGTTGTCATATGTTGCAAATATTCCATTGATATTAAAAGAAATGTTAATAAAGCCAAATATCCAAGGAAATTAACTTTCATTTGTCCCTCATAAGATTAAAGTTACTACAAGGAACTTTTAACTGGTTATGAAACAGTGTCATGAAGCCTCTGTATGACCAACATAAGCAGACGAGACCATCAGAGAGACGATTGGCCATTTCTATATAATTATTCTAATCTAATTCTATTCCCTACGGACGCCCTGAAAGGCAAGTGAGGAAAAAAAAATTTCTGGAGATCCAATGTCTAAGTCTGATCTTAATTCTTTTCTCTCTTGTGTTCAAGAGTTAAGGACAAGTGAAAAAAAAGGTTTTGCAAGGATAATCTTTCTAAGTTCCATTAAAAAAAAAAAAAAAAAATCTGTGAAACAGGTGAAAAGGTTTGCCAGGAAAAAAAAAAAAAGTTTTGCCAGGATCAATTTTTTTTTCTTCATGTGTGAAAGTAGCAGGTGATTTTTTTTTTCTGTTGTTCTCTGTTGTAATAGTCATTTTGGCCACAAGAGGGCAAAGTTTTTTTTTTCTTTTCTTCATCATCTGTGAAAGTAGTGGGCGAAAAAATATTTTTTTTGTCAGGATTTTTCAAAGTGTTTGTTGTTGTAATACTCATTTTGGCCACAAGGGGCCACAAGTGCACCGCTATTCCATGTTCTAAATAGGACTGAAAGCATTCATGTTTTCTTCCAGGTGAGTTTTAATAGCACCATACCCTCTAAACACAAGGTACATATATTGTGTATTAGTAATTTATGTAACATTATTGTTGCTAGTAAAGAAAGTAAAGACATTACTAAGACGAGGAGAGGCTATTCTCTTCGTTTGATAACATTAAAAGTAAAGTTAGACTTGTTGTTGGCTTCCCAACTCATTTTAAAAAAGACGAGAGAAAAAGAGAAAGACAGAGAGCACGAGAGATAAAAAGAGTGGTGGTCGACCGAGCTAGCTAAAGCACAAATAAACACTCCCACACCCTTCTGAAAGGTGCCGCACAGATTTGGTGGTGAATGCAGCCTTAAATGGTACTTAAACAAAGTTTACTTTGTTTAAACCATCAACCGATTACTTTTAATCAATTATTGATGTAGTAATTGTATCAGGTTTCTTTCTCCTTTGTTACAGCCTGTGGCGTCATTATAAAGATGTATTGTTCCAAATTGTGAATTTAATGACTAATGAAACATATTGTTTCCAAAAAACTCATAAAGTATGAAAGCTGAATTTAATTTCTTTACCTCATGAATAATAATAAGAGTAAATTAACTAAACTAACTAACATGGATTTAGTTTTTCTCATTTCTTTTGGTATTCACAAGTGATTTATACTGAAACCATCAAATCTGTGGAGAACAGGCAGGGGGAGCTGTTCCCAAGTGTAACACATCAAACACCAACACACACACACATACACATACACATTGCCACGCAGTACATAACCTCTGTGTTATTGCACACTAAACACTTATAATATCTTGGGACTGTATGGTGTGAACACAGACTCAATTTAAACTCAATTTAGGTTAGGTTTGTATATTGTAGGCTTATATCACATACAGTTTCTTAATGGCCTTTGAAGCTCTTTACTCACACAAAGGATACAAATGGAAGAAACTTTAGGAGATGAAATTAAAAGAGAGATATTCCTCCTATTTCAGATGGAATATGGCAATTACAAATCACAATGATTCTCAGGCAAGCTCTGTATTTGTGAGTATTTTCTTCTCCCATGAAGATTTATGGACATTTACTGATGATGGACGTTGGCGATAATGACATGAACATGTAAATCACACTGAATCTAAAAATATGTGTCACATTTGACTGACTCCAAGAAGAAGTGACCCAAGTGTCTTAATTGCCTCCATGAGCCGAGGAGGACCAGATCACACTGACTTCCATTTGTTTTTATAACACTGTAAAGCACCTGTCCCTTTCATGGCATGTTTTATTTTTGCCTCATTTTTGTCATACCAGTTCACTCCCTGGTTCATTGTTTGATTTCTATCTGAGAAAAAATGCTTCTGTGGAAGACAGACAATAGAAAAGGAGAGGCAGGGATGTGTTGGTATTAATTGACTGCACGTAGAGAGACTGTTACATTCACTATGTCGCTCTCTATGCTGTCGCTGCTGTTGTTGGTGCTGCTGTTGGCCTGCAGCACCCAGGCTACTCATTTCTTGGGGACTGTGATGACCTACTACCCAAAAAACACTACTGCAGATGGATCTGTCACGGTATGTGTCTTTTACCTTCTGAAAATTAAAAAATGATAGGCCTAATAATAAAACAATCACAGTTTTTAGCATTTATAAGCAGTGTATAAACAGTTGAAATGTTTTGTAACACACTGTAATGTACCTGTAAGCAGATATAAATGTTTATGAATGTAATTTTAACAACAATAATTCATAAGTGGAGGCTGCCGTATAGACAGATAATGAATGACAATATAGTAAAACACAGTTGTAATAATTTCAAACATGTCTTCATAGGAGAAGTACATATATATAATGAAATAATGAAATACTGTACATTGATACACATTTAATTAATAAATGTTATTATACCTGCTTACAACTATAGTGTGTTATACTGCTTACTATATAAATGCTCATTTAGGGGGCTTAAAGTGTTACCATTAAATCCTAGATATATAGATATATTTTATATACAATATAAAATAATAATTAATCAGAGTGAATTTTCTATATTTCATCAATATAAACTAATGGATTTTAAGTTTAAAAAAAATCATAAAATGTTTGATGTCAATACATTTGTTTAATGATATTTCTGTTTTTTTTTTTTATTATTTTAAATAGTTTTATCATTTCATCATTTTGCTTCTCTGTTTAACCACTTTACAAATACACTAAATGTCAGTTCCAGTTACAATTTAGATACAAATTTAATTTAATTTTCAGTGGAGAGTTTTCATGAACAGTAATGGTCTTTAAAAGCAGGAATACAATTCTGAGCATTTGATTAAACCCAGTGTGATACTATTCACTCTGCTTCGGTTTGTATCTTTTTCTAAGTTTATATCTCACTTAGTTGCCTTTTTGTGTCATGGATATTGTCAAAAACACCTCTTCACTGTAATTCTACAGGTGGCTGTTCGCTATAAGAGCAACTTCCATTCTTGCGAACATTTAACGTTGGGGTGTCTGAGTGGGGATTGTGGGACTGAGAGTTTACTGGTGAGGGATATCGACATGGAAAGCAGTAGAGAGTGGTGTCAGACAGAGGGAATCTCGACTCGGCTGGTTCCCAGCAACGCTTCGTTTCAGCTGTGGTGAGTGTACATTGCAAAAAAATCAATTGGCTCATTTGGCCTAATTTTTTTGTAAATCCACCCATTGGATATTTAATAGAGTGTAATGTGAGAGGGCCTGCTGGCACTGCAAAAATCATGGACAACTATGACCAAATCTGCAGCTCCTTCAAGCTTTTTAGCCTCTATGTATATGTCAGCTTGTGTTGATGTTTTTCTTCACCTAGTGGCTAAAAATCAATTAATGCAGCTTTAAGTTTGCTTTAATTTGTCATTTTTACAGTGAGATTGCAACATATACTCAAAATACAATTTGAATTACAGTATGGAATTGGGACAGAGGTAATATGCTTGGCAGCATCACCTTATTAACAAACTAAATGCTGGGGGAAATATCTTGCAAGTTATATACACACACTACAGTAGAATATGGGCAGCACAGTAATAACAGACTTTCCCATGAACTTCCACCAAAGGATCAATAGTGGTAACTGGATAAATTCTATCGTGAATGGCATCGAAAGTTGGAGAGCTGTGACTCTGGTGGAACTTAGGAACCGGTCTGACACCAGCCAACCCAACAGATCACCCCAAACCACTATCCTGCCAGCTGTGAGGTACGTCTACATCGCAGAACCCCTCTGTACGCTACCCGTGCAAGGTCATGGATTCTGAAAAATTCCATTACTTATAAGATATCGCCTCTTAAAATGATGTAGCTTGATTTATAATTCTAAACAAAAGGATAACTTCTCTAAACACTGGTGCAGCCATCTTCCTTTAGACTGTGCAACAACAACAGTCGTGAAAGTTTATTGGATGTCACACTGTAAGAGATGGCTTCAATAAAATCTTGGTTGCAATATGCCTCAGACTGCACAATAGCAATTTTTTTTTGCTTCACCTCCATTGTTTTGGTTTGTGTGCCATGGATATATTAAGGTGAACGCATGTGTGAACCTTTTTCAAATTCAAAAATGGCACTTAGAAAATGTCGCAATTTTCTAATTGGTTGGTGTAGAAGTGGGTTGTAGCAGCAGTTACATCGTGTGAATTTGGTCCTAAATTTCTGAGGCTGCTACAGGTTCTCTTTGGTCATCAAAACTCTAAATCAGCCATCATGTGGATGTGTCTCATTGTGCAATCTAGGGATGCTGTTTTGGACTGACGACCAAAGATTTCACCACGTTTCTTTCAAGATTATCCACTTTCCTCTCAGAAACACACTTATTTCCAGAAAAAACAACAGACTTTTAGGACAATAGATATACAAAGATGAAGACTGTTTGAGGTTTTGTTTGGCAGGGTGTGGGGGGTATTTAATATCCGAACAATGAAGTTGGTCATCATAATTGATAGTCTTGTTCAGTCATCACTAGATCATCCTTTTATAGTCAAAACATGTCTGGATAGAGTTTAAATCTAAAAACAAGTTACAGTAATTCCTCTTTTTTTTGCTCTGTTGATTAGAGGTCTTTGGAGGTCCAAGGAAACCAGACCTGACCCAGAACGCAAGACCCAGACCAGTTTTAAATTATACTCTGTCTGTGTGTGAATACGTCTAACACCAGAATCAATCTGAGTGTATTACCAGCTTTGATCATGTGGCATGTCATAATCACAGAGGGGGAAAATATTTTAGGAAATGGGTAGTCTGTGTCAAAAATGTATCCAATAAAATTACAAATATTTTTCTTTATTTGATTCACATATTTTAAATTGGTTAGAAAATGATTATCTCCTGTCTTTTTATTTAACATTTGGCTGTAGAATCTTTTGTTGTTGGTAGAAGATAAATTAGTTTTTCTATAAATTATTTTTGGAGTTAGTTTTCTGTGACTTTACATTTGTTTTTTGGGACATTATTAGTGAATTGCTGCTCTATTTGACCGCTGCTGCTTAATAATTGATAGAGCATCATGCTGAAGCTCATGTTGGTGTTCTCTCTCAATTAGGATGCGTTTAGGTCAACCACATTTTAAATCAGGTCTGATTATCCTAATCATCCAATTAATATATTCACATCAGTTTCGGTTATATTTTCCTCAGGTTTATCCAAACAGTTGAACCCAGTAGTGAAGTCTTCTACTGTAGATACTTTCAGCTTGAGCCAAAGTTCAGGTAGGATGATTCTAGGTTGTTATTTGTCTTATTTATTATATATCTCTCTCTCAGAGTTCCTTCAAACTGTCAGAGAGATTTCGACCTGTTGATGTTTGACCCCGATGACGACGAGGTTAAATGCAGATACGGAAACACATCACTGTCGGAGTGTAACCCCTGCACACCGCCGTCTGTTCTCAACCTCTCATCTGTGAGTAACTAAAGTCCACAAAGTCATGTCTTATAACCAAATGGACAGACCACTGCTGCTTGAAGATCAAGTCCTTCATACTTACCATAGTGTCAAAATCATAAATTGCCGAGTTAGATTTTTCATTTTTAAAAAAAGGTACAGTCTTACATTTCAAAATCTGAATCTTGGTTATTTTGACCTCATGTCCATTTTTTGTTCTTTTGCAGTCTTGTACTCTGTCATTCAGCAACACCAGTAGCAGTAATGAAGGTCCATACGCAGTGCAGCTGGTGATGGAGGACTTTCCCAGGCAGACTATCAACCTCACTCAATCTGACGGGGCACTGACAACAATAACTACCAATGATTCTATCAGCAAAATACCTATTCAGTTTGTTTTAAGGGGTAAGATTTCATGTTTTGACAGTCTTATTCAATTAGCTGGTAACCATGGAAGGCAAAGTAAAAACCCTGGTAGGTGTAAGTTTTTAAAAACTAAAGCACAAAAAAATAGTGACTTATGCTCTCCAATTAATACCTTGTGTGTACATATTAACAATGTTGTGTACACAAATTAATATTTTGTATGCAAATTAACAGAACATAAATAATTAATTATCTTGTGAAACATGTTTGGGGTGCCTAGGGTAACACTTTGCTGTCTGAAATGCTTAAACTTTAAAAAAATAAATTTTGTCAAAGAAACTGCACATTATTACGGTTATTGATCAAAGCTGTGGGTTTGATCAGTTAAAAGTAGTGCACCAACTTGTTTGAGTTTTTCATACATTTTAGTACTTTAAAATTATAATATTTGACAAGGGAATTATGGATTTTCACATTTAAGTGCCATGACGCCAGCTAATTTAGATGAGGAATCCAACCTGTCTACTTTCCTATAAAAACTTGTAGAATATTTACATTTTCTTATACTGTGATTTTATCTTGTTTTAGAATTGCCCACACTGGCCACGTTAATATATGTCAATATACAGTATATTTTCTTGTATAATAAGTACATAGTTTTGCGAATGTATGTATGGTTTTGTTTTGTTTTCAGTGAAGCATGTGTGAGGACGCCTTTTATTACAAGTAGCCACTTGGTGCACCTGTTGGTAATAAGTTGATTGACGCGCAGTTGGTGAAAAGTTGGTGAACCTGAAGGACTAGTGTACACTGAAGAAGACATAGCCGAAAATATAACTGCAAAGGTGTACCAAATTTGTGTTTTTCTCATCGTTCCAGTGGATCCTGTGGTGCCATCCTGCACAGAGGGACTCTATCTGCCAAAGTTCCTGCCTCCAACCCCAAACAACAGAGCTCGATTGTACACCTCTGTCAATCAGACCCTGGAAATCGTTGTCAACGCAGAGGCAAATACCTCCACGTAAGCAACAAACATAAAAGGATTTACACATTAACATTAACCTCACTTGTCCTTTGGAACATCCTTTGGGTAGAGCGGAAATAACTGCTATGATAACAGCCTCAGCTTCTTGTCCTTCTTAAGAGAGAATTAGTTTGCGACCAAATTTTCTATTGTGTTGATGAAAGGCAGAACCTCTAACAAATGTCAGGATACAAACAAACTTAAGGACAGCTGAACAGATGTCAGGTTTGGGAAAAAAACCCTCATATGTCATATGTTTGCCATCACTGTCATAGATTATTGCGTGACAAAAAAACAACTTTTCTCCATTTATAGCCAGAGACTCAGAACACTGGGATATTCCCTACAAAGGTTTTGAAAATGATTATTTAACTTGATAAGAATTGTCCTCTTTTGCTTCTTAAAGGATTTCTGAGCTGCTGTTTAGCGGGCCGTACAACACTACCCAGAGTACATCAGGACCAGGACGGTTCATCCTGAGCTGGACGCCTTCTGTGGATGAAAATGGAGAAAGCCACCCCATCTGCTTTGTCATCCAAGCAGTTAACAAGTCAGTCTGTTGTCTTCTATAGAAAACTATAGGGAAATACTGTGAAAGTGCTTAATAAAATTTATGAAAACAAAACCAACTAATGCTCTTACAGGGGTGTTAAGTTGGAAGAACAAACTTAGAAGAGTAATTGTTTACACTCATGCTGTGTTGCTTTGATTTTTCTGTAATATGTTGTACTTAATTTGTATTTCCCCAGTGGAACCAAGTATCACTCAGATCTACGATGCGTAATTGTGAGCGTTGAAAACAGTGAGTGGAGCCCTTCCATGTTTGTCAAAGTCTTAAATTCCATTACTGATTTCCTGATAAAGCTAATGTACAATCTATCTTTAATTTTCATTTTTGTTTATGGACCTGACAACTAACACAACTGCATCCATTCATTCAACAGCTACAGTAACAACTACATCAGCCACAACCACACAAAGTACAACAACCGTTCCCTCTACAACGACACAACCAACCTCAACAACCAGCACTACAACAACTACAACGACCGCTGGTCCAACGACACCAGAAACCACGATCACAACACCAACTGTCACACCCACGCAAATTACAACTGTTGCCTCTACAACAACACCAACAGCAACAACAAGTACCCAAAGTCCTACGATTTGTAAGTATGACAAATGTTTGAGATGTTTCATGCTGCGATCACACAATGTGACATCTATAAGTAGGAACAAGAGGTAAAAACGACAAAAACACCGGTCGCTGCATTGTTCTTCCTGAACTTGACACTGTATATCATATTTGATATCAAGAGTGACAGAATCATCACTGCATCAGGGTTCCATTTTATTTTCTAGACAAAAAAAATTAATTTGCCTAGGTGTGCAGGTTTTCTGTGCATAGCAATTTTGTTCAGATGACAGATATTTTTTTAAAAAGAGGAATTTGGACGTACTGAAAATATGTAATGATGTGGCTGAATTTAAAGTGTACAGGTCCAACATCTATGGAATGTCCTGTTAATCTATCCATAAGCTGTGAAATTGTTGTTCTCTTTGCTAACATAAACACTGCTAATGTTAAAAACAAGTATCACTTAGAACTACGATGTGTCATTGTGAGCATTGGAAACGGTGAGCAGAGCCCTTCTGTGTTTGTCAGAGTTTTCATTTCCATTACTGTTTTCCTGGATTGATAAAGCTAATGGATAATCAACCTTAATGTTCACTTTTGTTTACAGACCTGACAAATAACACAACTGCATCCACTCATTCAACAGCTACAGTAACAACTACACCAACCACAACCACACGAAGTACAACAACTGTTCCCTCTACAACGACACAACTAACCTCAACAACCAGCACTACAACAACTACAACAACCACTCCTCCAACAACACCAGAAACCACGGTCACAACACCAGCTGTCACACCCACGCAAATTACGACTGTTACCTCTACAACAACACCAATGGGAACAACAAGTACCCAAAGTCCTACAATTTGTAAGTATGACAGATGTATGAGATGTTTCATGCCACAATCACACTATGTGACATCTATAAGTAGGAACAAGAGGTAAAAACGACAAAAACACCAGTCGCTGCATTGCTCTCCCTGAACTTGACACTGTATATCATATTTGATATCAAGAGTGACAGAATCATCACTGCATCAGGGTTCCATTTTATTTTTGGCTAGAAAATAAAATCGAACCCTATGCACAGAAAACCTTGGTGTACAGATTTTGTGTGTTTAGCAAGTTATGTTCAGATGACAGATTTTTTAAAAAGGAGGAATTTGGACGCGCTTAAAGTTTGGACCTGGTATGTAATCTCCTTCACTCAATTTCAGCACCCCATATGGTGTAATAACTAGAGTAGTCACTTTTCTAATCAAAATGGTTAAAAGGTTTAAAAAAACAAAAACAAAAATATGTAACGATGTGGCTGAATTCAAAGCGTATACACCCAACATCTATGGAATGTCCTGTTAATCTATCCATAAGCTAAGAAACTGTTGTTCTCTTTGCTAACGTAAACACTGCTAACGTTAAAAACTAGTGAGCTGTGCTGAACAGATAATTTCACCAATGAAAACAAGTATCACTAAGAACTATGATGAGTCATTGTGAGCAATGGAAACGGTGAGTTGTGCCCTTCCGTGTTTGTCAAAGTTTTAAATTCCATTACAGATTTCCTGGATTGATAAAGTTAAAGCTATATTTAATTTCACTTTTGTTTGCTGACTCGACAACTAACAACTGCATCCACTTATTCAACAGCGACAATAACAACTACACCAACCACAACCACACAAAGTACAACAACCGTTCCCTCTACAACTACACAACTAACGTCAACAACCAGCACTACAAGAACTACAACGACCACTCCTCCAACAACACCAGAAACCACGATCACAACACCAGCTGTCACACCCACGCAAATTATGACTGTTACCTCTACAACAACACCAATGGCAACAACAAGTGCCCAAAGTCCTCCCACTTGTAAGTATGAAAAACGTGTTTCATGCTGCAGTCACACTACACCTTTTCCTCACAAAGTTGAGAGAGAGAGACGGGAAGAAAGAGTTGTTGTATCTGTTAGTTTTTATGCTAATGAGAAGCAGAAGGTACAGTAAGATGGGAGCTGTCACACTGAATGGACTATGCTTTCTTTAAGCAGGACAGACAGACTTTCTTTTGCTGCAAACACTTACCACCTTATTCAGAATGTTTTTTCTGTTTGACAGTAAGAGAAGAACACCAACAAAGGAAAGAAAATGTCAGAACAAATTCAGTAACATGAAACAGCCAACAGAAAATCTGGGGTTTCATAAAGACCATGTTGTTGTTACTGTTGGAGGTCAAATTCAACAAGTACTACAAGTAATAATACTCCACAGTTTCTGCCACCTGACCATTGATTACAGTGTTGTCAGCAGGGGATGGTGATATCTATAAGTAGGAACAAGAAGTAAAAACTGATTTTAGAAAAAAGCTGATGAAAAAAAAAAAACAACCTCAACAACAACAAAAACAACACCAGTCACTGTGTTGTTTTCCCTGAACTTGAAACTGTAAACCATATTTGACATCAAGACTGACAAAACCATTGCTGTATTAAGGTTCCATTTTATTTTCTAGACAAAAAGACAAATGAACATTTGGCTTGGTGTGCAGGTTTTCTGTGCAAGTTTTGTTCAGATGACAGATATTTAAAAAAAAAACAACAACAACGGACCAACGTTACTTGCGTTCAATGTAATTTGAACGAATTACGTATTAGTTGTCAGTCATTCAAACTTGATTTTTTTAAGTGACAGCTCTGTTAATAACATAAACTATTGAACTATCTGACCTCCATTGTAATGTTGATTCACTGTGCCTCTAGATGTCGTAGGTCTGACAGTGAGGGTTTCTTCTTTGTTTCCGCTGTCCGAGGAATACATAAACAACATCATACAACAGGTAAGTCTCTTCTTATTTAATCAGAAATTCTATTACAGCATCAGGTGACTGCACTTCATCACTCAGAGACACATTGTAGAAGTTGTAGTCAACCTGTTTTAAGAAGCAGACAGCCAGGACTGACCGGAGGACCCGCCCAGAACTATTTCCCCCACTGTCACTGTGTTATGGTTTTCTTTTAAAGATATCTTTAACATTTCTGAGCACAAAAACACAAAAGTGTCCTTGATAACTCAACATTACAATAGGTTAATGTTAAGGCCATCAGTTTTGATTATTTGTCCCTCAATCCTTAGAAATGAAGGGTTTTTTTTGTCAGATTTTGATAGCGGAAGGCTAGGGAAGTGCATTGTGTTGTGGGTGAACTTGGCACGGAGGGGGGGTTTGGGATTTTGGACTAATGGGCTGTTAGACCAATGGTATGGCAAGACCATGACTAGGGGTGAGATATCATTTCATTTCTGTTTGTTAAACAATTTCACTTTTGGTGAACAACTCTGTTTTATTGGCAAAAGGAGGAGCAGGTGAATCTGGGTTAAAGTTTAAAAATGAAGGGGAGATGGAGATGCTGTTACCATAACTACCACTACTGGTATTGAAACTGCTCCTAGTATTCCACTGCTACAGCTAGCACAACCACGACTATGACTACTACTACGTCTAATAGTGTAATAGTATTATTTGTAGTATTATTGTATCAACAGACCTTTCCCCACAATACATTTAAATTGTGGCAACAAAAAACAGTCTGAAGTTTTAAAATGCAGTCTGAAGAATGCACTTAAAAATTAAATATAAACAAAACAGGTGCACTCATTTATACAATTCTGGCTCATATCTTCTTT
Organism: Thunnus maccoyii; assembly: GCF_910596095.1. Taxonomy (NCBI): domain Eukaryota; kingdom Metazoa; phylum Chordata; class Actinopteri; order Scombriformes; family Scombridae; genus Thunnus; species Thunnus maccoyii. The sequence goes on from NC_056554.1 coordinate 21,348,668, forward strand.
CATATTACAGACTGGTCAGACTGTTTAAATGATGCCGCCTACACCAAAGTGTCCACAATCTGTACCATATTTGGTACAGGGTTAGAAGCTACTCACTTTCTAGCAGAAAAAATCATTCAAACTGTTCAAATATTACTGTGACCGGGAATTAGGGCTGCCCCTGGTCAAAAACTTTCATAGTTGACTAGTGGTCATTAGTTAAAGCCATCAGTTGACTAGTCATTGCACAAGAAAGAAGGGTTTTTTCCCCCTCTGCGACTAACCAACCAATGAAAACTTGGTCAACTATTATGGGGCAGCCCTACAAAATACTTACACAATATATTTTATTTGCTATTCCCCAATATATTATTGACATAAAGCATGTATTAAACCCAATACATTGTCACAGGCCTAACTTGAGAATCAACTGTCTACAAACTGTTGACAATGCTTTCATTGAGCGCAGAATAGTTTTAGCACAAGCTGGGTTTAGTCAACCTTCTCAAATGCCATTCTTCCACTTTACACGGAACAATAATTCCAGAGAAAGCAGTGATCATATCTCATCATCGCTGTGTCATTTTCCTTTCCAGCTTAAAAATCAAGGCGTGACATATGGGCTGCCAGCAGACTTCTCGCTACGCCTCGTGAAGGTCATGAGTGTGTAACTGGAAGTAACAACAACAGCAACAGTTCAACATGATCATTTCACGCCAGGGCCAGCAGTAGCATGTTTGCTGCTCTAGGCGAGCTTAATGCCAGGCTCACTCACTGATGAGCATCTTTGTTTTTTCTGGGTGCAATTTTGGCACCCTCACTAAGACCATATCACTCCAGTTCTCAGATCTTTACACTGGCTTCCTGTCTGTCAAAGAATTGACTTTAAGATACTGCTGTTGGTTTATAAAGCACTAAATGGTTTAGGGCATACATCTCTGATCTGCTGCTACATTATAAACCATCTAGACCTATCAGGTCGTCTGGGACAGGTCTGCTTTCTGTCCCCAGAGTAATAACTAAACATGGTGAAGCAGCGTTCAGTTTTTATGCTCCACATATCTGGAACAAACTCCCAGAAAACTGTAGATCTGCTGCGACTCTCAGTTCTTTTAAATCGCAGCTGAAGACTTTTCTGTTTGCCACTGCCTTTCATTAAACTACATTAAGGGTTAATATTTTACACTACACTGTTTCTTTTATTCTCTTGTTTTATCTGTCTTATTCCCTTTTAGCTTCTTTTTTATTTCCCAATGTAACACTTTTTAATTGTTTTTATATGTCGTTTTACTTGTGTTGCTTTTATATTCTGTTTTAATGCCTTTTATACTCAATGTAAAGCACTTTGAATTGTCTTGTTGTTTAAATGTGCTATACAAATAAACTTGCCTTGCCTTGCCCTCCTCTGGGTGGCACACTTTATTTACTATTTCAAGAAGCTTTTCAAGAGCATTTTCATTTTTTGAAAAATCATGTTTATGAATTTGAATTTCCAATTATAAATACACTGTTGTTGATTCTCATAATCTCTTAAGATTGATTTTATTGATCCTTTTGTGGAACACAGGTCAGAAATATATATTCTAGATTAACATTATATAATATCTGATTATTTTGAACATTTAAAGGTGTTTACAGTTTGCAGATTTGCACTAGTGTTGTCCATGTGTGAGTGAAACTGATAATTCACGTTCATGTAAGTTATTACATTGGAGCTGTCCTTATTTATCTTAAAATCAACATTTATCCCTGTTCAGGATTTCTGTCATTGGTCAATGAGTTTTTCCCTCCTTATTATAAGATAAATCCTTATCTAATACTTTTCTTGGCAGCAAAATTTTAGCACCTCTTTGTAACCAAGTTAAAATATTGATTGATTATTTTGGCAGCATTCCACTACAGTTCCTATGAGAACTTTCCTCATAACAGATCACTTCCTGGTTCATTGTATGACTTAAAAGAAATTCTAGGACAATAGGAATGTAGGACAATAGAGAGATAAAATGAGATAAAGAGGGTGTGTTAGTCTTAGTGTGAGGTATGTAGAGAGACAATCATATGTTGCAATGTTGCTTCCTCCATCGCTGCTACTACTGCTGGTCTGCAGCTCCCAGGCTACTCATTTCTCAGATTAAGGTCAGATTAAAACATGATTTATTTGCATATAAAACACTTTGACAATGACAAAACAAAAACCAAACAAACAAAACACTGATTAACCTACTGACAAATAAATAACCTATGGATAAATAAACAATTATAGCAACAGATCTAATAGAAAAATATCAATATATATACTAGGGGTGTGCCCGAGTACAAATACGTTATTCAGCAAAGCACAAATAGTGGGTTTCTTACAAATATTTGTTTCATACAAATATTTTAAAAATTATTTGTTTTTGGGAAGAAAAAAAAAAAAGTCAAATACCAGCATGCAGGTCGGTTACATCTCTATCTCAGTGTCTCTCCTCTGCTCCGCTGTGACGTCTATCAGCAGGTCTCAACGAGGGGAGTCACATCCACCTGCTACATGATGCACATTTCCTAATTTGGATATCACTCCTGGAGTTACTGGCACTTTAATTTTCTAAAATTAAAAGCGTAATAAAAACAAAAACAGTATTTTTAGGCCTCTTTCCACTTTTATTCGAATACAAATACAAATAATTTTGCTGCCTCAACAAATAGAGATACAAATACAAATACTGGGCCCTCTGCACATCCCTAACATATACATAAATGTATGTCACTCACAAATGAATCTGTCAAAACTGCAGATTTAATTCAGTCTGTCAAATGTAAATCTTCCTTTATCCCCATTCTTAAAAGAGACACATAATGCTTTTTGTGATTTTCTGTTATTTTTATAATGATATGATGTTGAACGTCTTTGTTAAACATGGTCAGAGTTCTAAAACTTGATGTGAATGTATTTTAAAATGCTGCCTGAAAGTCAAAAGTCAGGGTTTAAGCCTGTTCTCCATGCTCTTACCTCTACTTTCCCATTGAACTGATGTCAGATCTTTGCACATGCCCTTTTTTAACTATAAATCATGCAAAGATATAGACCTGGAAATGTGCATATGTCTCCTTTAAAAATGTATACACTCTACTAAAACCTGCTGTAATCTTATCTAAATTACTGTTAGCATTTTTTGATATAATCTAATACTCTAATCTCATCTAATCTAATCCAATCAAGTCAAATGTAAACCATGTTACTAGGTTAATGTTAATTAAATCCTAGTTCTCATTCAGCATTGCACAAACATGGCAGTCTTTCTGCCCTGTGTAGAAACAGCAGAGGCAGCACCAAACTGCCAGGCAGAGAGCATGAATGCAGATGTTATGACCACACACTTATCACTGTCGCTCATCACTTCTGAGCTGTCCACTGCATTGCCAACCAGAAGAACCACAACAAGAGCACTCCCATTATTGCCACAACAGTGTAGAGTGCCCTATGCTTTGCCCAGCATGCGTCACAGTACAGAGGACGGAAAGACTGCAGAGAGAGATGACACTTACAGAGAAAACTAAGAGGCAGAAAAATGTGATGGAGAGTAACTCAGAACCAATAAAACCAACCACCCGACACACAGCAAGCCAAACACACCCAGTGCTGACACTTCTGATTTTGACTCCACCCCTCTTTCTCAAGCCCAGGTAAGTGATGGGATGAACAACAGCCACATAGCGCTCCACGCAGGTCAGGCAGTGGTAGAACAATTGTTGAGGAAAGATTATGACATAAACATGTTCCCTCACCAAGATCATCTCTGGGAGATTGGTGTAGACACCACAGCAGTAGACAATGCACCCCAAGAGACCAATCATCTCTGTAGCAACCATGTGGTAGGTGAAGAAGTCGGGGTGGCTCGTCATTGTGTTGGAGCGCTGGCGCTGCCATTTTTGTTGACCCACGTAGAGAATGAGGTTGCAGAGAGGGAGGAAAAGGAGGATTTTGGTTATGGTGAAGGGAAGGAAGATTAAACTGGCAGTTCTGGAGTGGGAACAGTTGTATGAGTCGATGTGGAAGGTGGAGTTGGTGGTAGAGGAGTTGTAGTAGAATAATAAAATGAAAACAGCAAGAATATCAAACAGTCTAATCTAGGTAATGAGAACATGTGCTGTACATTTTCAAGTCAAAAATGGAAAAGAAAACGCTTACACCTGACTTTACGGGCTAACGTGATAATTTTGCTACATGTATGCATTTATCTACATACATTTATGGTGGCCCTGAGTGCAAAACACAACAACATTTCAGGAAAAGATGGCACCGACTGTAAGCAACATTTCTGGGCGTCTCCAATGTAAACCAATGTGTGACGTCACTTGATGCTACATCCATCTCTATATACAGGCTATGATTATTACATTAAAATACAGTATCAGGACCAAACTTTTGACTGGTACTGTACCTCTAAATTGCGTGACATTAATCAATTTTGGGCTCAAGTGTTTCTGTAATGTCAATTTTTGTTGACAAAAAAAAAATCACACATTTGAGGGAGATATCAAAAGATGCTTTAGAAAGCATGACGCAATACAAACTATGTCAAAGTGAAGTCTTCTGTTTTGCTGTGAGTAAGATTTTGAACACCATGAATATGATTCATCCCAGTAAACGCAACAATGTGATGTGAACTTTGACACTGCCATGATTAAAAGCACATGATATATCATGTATTTTGAATTTTATTTTAACCAGCACACACAAGTCATTTTTGATGAATAAAAATGCCTTAAACAATCTAATATGAACCTGAGCAGCATGATATTTCTATGTGACAAGATATATTATTACTGTAATATATTATTATATTAATATTAACAAAAACATCCTGGAAATAATTAATCTAATATGTTGCAAGATTTTTTTAATTAAACCCGCCTTGAAAGTATCTGTTGTGTGTGATCTTCCTTTCTGGTTTGAATGTATACTAACATGTATGTGAGCACATTAGACAGACAGGTGGGAGCAGGTCTGTGGCATTTTTGCATGTTAGGAAGCTCATCCATTTTACTGTATAAACAATATATGTGCTGTAAGTTGAACCAAACAAATTTACTTTCCACAGGAAACATCACACTCGTGAGCATAAATCTGACATGTGAGGTCTAGAAACAACTGTGCAATAACACTGGAATCATTTACAATGTTTATATATCATATACAGTTTAAAATACATGCAATAACATGTATATAATATCAGTTTATTGTTAAAGGTAACCTTTAGCTGGCTGTATGTATTGTACATAAAATTATTCATTACATTGTACAAACAATCTTTATTCCAGCAGTCTTTTCACTCCAACCTACTCTTGCACTCTTGTAACCATGTCTGCACATTTTACAGTGACATGGATACCATTTACATGTTTTTACATGCTGTATTAAGGGTAAAGAGAGATTAAATGAACTGTGATGATAAATTTGTATCAACAATACATGAAACAGCAACACCTGCACAATATTTGCATATTCGTAGATTCTGGGTTTTTAATGATGGAGAAGCAGGAGATGCCATTTTAAGGCTTTTTAACAAGGTAATTGAATATTTTTGTGGACAAAGTATGTTAAACTGTCTAAATACAAGTCTGGAGGAGACCTTTAAAAATAGTGATTATCTGATTGCCAGTGTGTTTTGGAAGGAGATGTAAGAGGAGGTGATTGGGCCAGGACCATCATCAAGTCAGACAGTAGCTGCCATTATGTTTACATTGGAAAACTCGATTCGGCGACGGCAACTACTTGCTGTCTGAAAGTACCTGAGGACCCTTATTGGCGTAACATTACTACAATCTTAAACACATAATATGTAACTTTCTGCTGTTAGGGGTCTCTCAATCAAAACAATAACAAAAGATGGTGTTTGATGATGTTATGAAGTAGCGTGGGATCATGGGAGTTGTTGTCTTCATTGTTAAGCAACAACCATTGCAGTCAGCTTCTCCCAGTTAGGATTCCTTCATCATTCAGGAGGTTTTTACTGCGTCAAGTCGAATGATCTGCAGAGGTCTTCTCCTCTCCCAAAGTTAACGTACACAGTGATTAAATGATTAAAAAAAAAATCAGTGTTTATCCCACGCTGTTCAGCGGACACAGGATGTCCGGAGGGGCTGCGAGCTGAGCTTCTGCTAATATTTGCTCAGCTTGTTTCTCAGGAGGTTTTTACTTGGAGCCAAATTATCGTCAAAGGTCTCGTACTCTCCAAAACAAACAGACATGGTTATTAAAATTTCTCTGATAGCTAGAGATCCAGACTAAAATCCTTCATTCAGTTAAAAGACAGTTAAAAACGACCAAGATCTAAAAAGTGTATCATAAAAATGTGGCTTAAAACTGGTTAAAAGATGATATATGGCAGCTTCTGGCAGACAACCACAATGCTGATGAATGCGCAAAGGGGATATGACACCACTGACTGCCGACCAAATGAAACGGACCGTTACCTTGATTAAAAATAGATTTCTCTGGGTTTGAACATTGTTAGAAACACCTGGGTTAATGTAAGTACACAACTCAACAAAATATATAACATAACTCTAGTTGTTTTTAAACATTTTAATGTGGAAAAGTTACATATTATACTTTTAACCGTCACAACTACATGCCTAACCCCAACCGTTACCCTAACTACAATCTTAGTCCTAAAAACAAGTCCTTACTTTGAAATACGACAAAATGTCCCCACTACACAGTCAAAGCCCAAGGTCCTCACAAAGATAGAAGTAAAAGATAACACACACACACACACACACACACACACACACACACACACACATAGATTCACAGACCAGGCAGGTGTTGATCTGCACACTATTTGATTTGAATAAGCACAAATAAGTGTTTTGTTTTGCAGTGGTCTGGTGATGCTGTCCCATTTCAATACTTTCATGTGTCTTTGAGCACGATTTACTTACCAAGTGAACTAAATCCAATGCTTAAAAAGAAAAACAGAGCATTAATTCTTAACATATTTTATATTCTTAAATATTAAGCTTGAATTTGAACTTGATGATGATTGTTTAATTAAATCACTACAGGCTGCAGCTGCATTGTTTCCATCGCAGGTGTACATTTTTATTCTTTTTCTCGTTCTTTACACTGGAATGGAAACTTCTCAAATATATCCATACATGTTAGATTACGATACGAGTCAGATTCCAATCCAAAATAAACCAGTGGACAATGTGAACAAAGAATAACAATAATCATAACAATAACAATAACAGCAGTAGCAACAGCAGTAGCAACAGCAACAGCCAGGGAAGGATGCCAGAACTGCGAAGGACCACAAAGGCTAGGCCTGCATCCCAGGGTTTCCTGCGAGACTAGAAAGCACAAAAAACTCCAGGAAAGAAGCCAAGTTAGTGACTTGCATTGATGTTACATGAATGCATGGAGAGGAGGAAGAGGAGAGAGGAGCTCAGTGCATCATGGGAAGTCCCCCAGCAGTCAGCTTTAGGTAGAGCAGTATGCTCTTTAGTAATTATTAGTTGTTTCTCCTTTCTTTTAGGCTAGCTTGTTGATGATGGGGCTTATCAATTAACCCAGTGGCCTAGGTGTGATAAGGCTTCTGGATAGCAGCATCCGGAAGTGATTCTGGCGCTGAACAGCCATAAGAGTGAGAGATTTGACACCAGATTAACTTTTGTCTTCCATAGCTATGAAAACTGCAAGCCGTCTACCTCCAGCCTTGTTTTGTTTTTGGACCAACCACTACCAACCAAAACAACTTTTACAAGAACTTTCTACTTTCTACACAACCCACTGCCAGCCAGCCAGCCCTATTTTCCAACTACACAGTTTATGTTAGAGAATGAACTTGCCCTAGACTGAACTGCCAGTCATTCTCGTGACATATAGATATCATCAGTCCCCTCAGATGCTGCTGTGACTCTTTGGAAGGTGATATGATAAGGAAAATTTGCATCCTTCGAACAAGAGAAGCGTCACGAAAAAAAACGATGGATCTTTATTGGTTTTGCAACATGCAAAAATAACCGCAATCCTGCTCATATCTGTGTCTCTCACAAGAGTTTTATAAACAAACACACATACTCGCGCACCAACATTCATATATATTTGGAACAGGTGTCTGTGCACAATAGTCCAGTGACAGTGAGGAGACAGATCAGGAACAAAAACTACTGACGAGGTTGGTTCCTTTTAATACCTTAAAGTTAAAGCTTGATGTAAATCTGCTGATATAATTCAGGTGTCATCCAAAACTGAGTAATTAGTATTTCATGGACGAGTTTTTTCTTCACATAGTGCACTTTTTAGGCTAACCAAATATTATTGTGATGTTAGGTCAAGTTGAATTTAATTGAATAGCTCAACAAAATAGACTTTGCTGGCTCACAGATGTAACACATACAGTAAGACATCGGTGGACCAGTGTGCTAACTAGGGCTAATAATTTGAGCCAAAGTGAAATTTCTAGCATGCAGGTCGATTTTTACATGGTTAACAGGCTATATTGTGTCCAGCCAACCAGTATTGTGGTGTTGCAGGAATATTTTTGCCAATGCTCCAGCAGGGCAACACTGCTGTGACAGTCAGAGAGGATTTCATCATTTGCATTAAGTAAATCTAACATATGTGATTTTGGCAACAGCAAAATGAGACAAAACTGTTGAATAATGTATTACATCTTAAAAGCCATATTTTTTTTTATAATTATTTATTTATTTATTTCTGTAGCATGCTGGGAAATCCAAAGAAGGGATCACTGTATTATTACAGTCTGGGCTTTTCTACTATGTGAACTTAACAACGAATGAAAAGCAGATTAATCGTTAATGAAAATAATAATTATTAATTATGATAAATTATGTGTGTTTTTCTGTTTTCTGTCTCTGTAATCCATAGTTTTTGTACATATTCACATACTGTACAATAAATTGATGCAGAAAAGATGATGCACAGCAGTGTGAAGTCCTGTGTCAGCAGGAAAAACCCCACAAACATCTTGTTCTTATATGTTTTGTTTTGTTTTGTTTTGTTTGGGGTTTTTTTGCAGGTCCAGTCTTTGGAGATGCAGAGGATGGAAGATCTGCAACAGATGCTATTAAAATGGTTGGTTTCTTATAATAATCTCATGGAAAATTCACTTGTTAATGTGAAACACTGATAATCAAAAAACTACATTAATCATTTGATGTTATTTTAGGGTTAAGGGCTTCATTTCTAAGCACTCTCTATACATGTTTCTCTTTTTAAAAGCAATTTGTCTGAATATTTTGTATCAAATAACTGTTGTCTACCAATCTTTGGTAGACTCCTCCTAGTAGATAGAAAAACTAAATAATTATGCATCATATATTACTTGTAAAGCTGCAACAATTAGACAATTAATCAATTAGTTGCCAACTCTTAAATTAATCGGCAACTATTCTGATAATCAATTAATCATTTTGAGTCACTTTTTTAAGAAAAAAAAAAGATTCCAGCTTCTCAAATGTGAATATTTCCTGGTTTCTATAGTCTTCTGCAACAATAAACTGAATATCTTAAGATTATGGACTGTTGTGAATAAAACAAGATATTTGTGATCAACATTTTTCACTATTTTCTGGACCAAACAACTAATTGATTGAAAAATAATCGTTACAGTTGCTGCCTTAAGTATTTGAGTTAAACTAATTTCTTGTAACTTTCTATTATCAAATGAATTAATTGAATTGAACTGCAACTGCTGCAAATCTGCGCAAGTTTGTATTGTAACGTTTTTAGCAGCCTTTGCAATGAATCTTGGGTATTGTAGTAAATGTTGGTGTATTTAGAAATGCTGCTCTAAATTCTCACCTCACCTGAACCCTCTCAACCTCTTACTTTTCTTCTCTTTTACAGGCTTCATAAGTTACCCAACTCAACCTCCTCGCCGACTTACCACCCCCCCTTTAATAGCACCTTCTTCTTCTATCCTCGCTTTTACATCTGCTACAAATATTATATCAGCTCTGTTATCTTCACCATTTTCACCTGCACCTCCTACTTTCTCCTCCTGCCTCTCTTCTTCCTCGTACTCTATGTGGGTATCCAGCGATGGCGGCGACAGCGCTGCTCTTCCACACCGTTCACCCTGAGCCACACCGACCTCCTCACTTACAACACAATCTTCATGGAGCCGATTGGTCTGCTCGGGTCTGGGCTCTACTGCTGTGGCGCCTACGTGCAAAACGAATATATGGTGAAAGTGGGGGTTTACTCTGTGTTCATAACTTTAACTGGACGGCTGCTGTTTCATTGCCTAACCTGTGTAGAGCAGTACCTGGCAGTCATACACCCCATCATCTACCTGAGTCTGAAAAATGAGAGAGGTATCAGGGTCAGAAATATCTGCATTGGGTGCATTTGGCTGGTGTCCCTCTTAATGCTGTCTTTGTTGGTCTCATACAGCCCAGTTTTAAACCTCATCCCATTTTTTGCCGTTTTCGCCTTGGGGTTACTTGTTGTATGTTTTTGCAGCCTCTCCGTTCTCTTTGCTCTCATTCACCCAGGACCAGGGGAAGTGGGTAGGGACAGGAAACGGGCCTGCCAATCAAAAAAGAAGGCGTTTCACACCATTGTGGCCATAATGGGAGTCACGTTTCTGAAATATGTGGGGTTATTGGTTTGCATGGGACTGCATACATTACTGTTGGGCTACCAGCATAAGTGTGTGGCGCTGATGTCTTCGTTCTGGTTCTGTCTGCCGAGCAGCCTATCATCACCCTTGCTGTTTCTCTATAGGGCGAGGAAATGTTTACCATGTATTCATCCCAAGGTCGAATCAGAATGAGAGATATAATAAGAGTAAAGAGGACATTTCCAGGTTTATATTTATATTCAGGGGTTAAATTGGAGTATCTTTGCATGATATACTTACTACTACTTACTACTACTTACTTACTACTAAAAACTCCTTATAGAAATAGGTTTTGACTCTTCAGTGAACATTAATAATGCTTCTACTATTTTCAGTTCAACATGTGCTAATATTCTGGACATTGTGGTTCCCTTAAGAGCTAGAAAACCCAAAACCACACCTCATCCCTGGCTAAACAATGAGGTCAGATCCCTAAAGCAGTTATGGCGTAGGACTGAATAAAGATGGAGGGGTTCTAGACAGCCTGTAGACTTGGAGACTTTGAGGGTTTTAATGAAGACCTTTAATCAATCAGTGAAAACAGCCAGAGAGAAATATTATAATGATCTCATTAATAAACATAGATCAAACCCCAAGTTCCTCTTTAACATTGTAAGTCACACATCAAGTCCACTCCCTGCTGTTGAACCATCTGTTGATAAATGTGAACAGTTTCCATCTTTTTTTCTCTGACAAAATCAAAAACATTAGAAACAATATTTCATTTGTACCTTAACTTCCTTTGATAAACCAACAATTGAACATGTAACTGAGACCGTTACCAAAATGAAGAAGTCCACCTGCTCTCTTGATATCATTCCTACAGATTTCCTTAAGAAACCCTTGTCATAACTTGTCCATTTCTGGTGGATTTATTAATTTATTATTATATAACTCCTCACTTTCATCTGGCCTTGTTCCTGGTTGTTTTAAAACGGCAGTAGTACAAACTACAAACACGCTAGACCCTGATCATATCCGGCCAATCTCAAAACGGCCGTTCCTCGCAAAGGTCAGCAGAGCAGATCATTTCCTTCATGAACGGTAATGGTCTCTTTGAGAAAGGCCCAGAAACTGTACTCCTGAGGGTTTTAAATAATCTTAGCAGCTGACTGTGGTCAACATACTGTTACTCCTGTTGGATCTGTCTGTGGCTTTTGACACTGTTGATCATAGCACTTTAATTGAACGTTTTAAAAATTGTGTGGGCACTTCAGGTTTGGTTTTAGATTGGTTCAATTCTTATCTTTCAGAGAGGTCATTCTGTGTGGAAACTGGGAGTTATCAATCAGCTTCAGTACCGCTAAAATATGGAGTTCTTTTCTATAATATTGACAGACAAATGGCACAATTCCCTCTGGAGCCACAGAGGCTGAGAACGGCAGTGCTTGCAATTCTTTTTTTTAACGCTGTTATCTCGAGATTACAAGTTAATTATTTCATTATCAGAATAAATGAGCTCTGTTAACCCTAAAACAAAAGGTTGTTTCCTTCCTTATAATGTGTATCAGAGATCAGGAGTGCCACTTTCTGAAGCAGTGAATCATATGAACCAATTGTGTTGAAAATGGTTCACTGTTTCGAAACATTTGATACAGTCAAATGGCGACATCTGCTGGGCAACTTTGACATTGCTTTTATATGTAAGGATTAAGGGCAAGATGTCATGAAACAGGCAAAATATAAGTAAACTCACCTCTGTCATCTGTTTGATGTTTTTGTCACATTTTATTCAATAAAGATTATTTAACAAAAACTGTATCAGAGTGTGGATGTACACATGGAGATAATTAGTCATTTGTTAATAAGGCATATAGTTACCCTTTACTACTTTTATAAACTCTTTGATGAATTATAGATGAATCCTCCCTGACAGTCATGACAGTAAAGGCTAAAATAAGGTGTGATCAAATGAACTAGACACACATTTTCAAGTTCTTCATGATTATCTCATGATCTTGAGAAAACAAAAATCGTTATCTCAAGAAATCAGCCTTTTGTTATCTTGAGGTCACAAGATAATTATCTTGTGATCTCAAGATAACAGCATAAAAAAATAATTGAAAGAATGGCCATTCTTATCTTCCGTAGATTACTACTAGTAAGTAGTAATCTTATAAAATCTGAAACCATGTGTGCTAAACATTCAAGTGTAAAATATCTGTGTGTTGACTTAGTTACACTACAAGATCTAGTTAAAGGTAGCTAACATTAGCCAATGTCCACACCTAACCATGCAAGACTGTAGGTTTGTTTTACTGCTTAAATTAACTTTTAATTTGTACTACAGTTGGAAATTTGTAACTGAAAGTATCTCTGCAATATAAAGTTTGTGTGAAAGGACATGTTCACAGTTTGTCAAGTCAGGAGCCCAAATAAACACTGAAATATGTTTTTCTTGCCGTAATCATTCCTCCTGTTCATACTGACCTTTAGAAGATCCCTTCATAATGCACTTACAGTGTAAGTGATGGGAGACAGAATCAACAATCCTCCTTCTGCACTAAAATTTATCTGAAGGTATTATGAAGCTTCAAATAAGTATCTTTCAGTGTTAAAGTCTTTCTGGTGCCAAAGTCACACATTTTGTTACATTCGTTCCACTGCAGAAAAACTGATAAACACTGTCCATTCAGACACAAAAAGGTCTGTAACTTTGGAAGATACCCACTTTATTTGACTTACACAGACGGCTGAAGCCTCATATTAGCTTCAGATAAACTTTTAAATACATGTTTGCACAGAAGGAGGACTGTGGATTTTGTCTTCCATCACTTCCATTTTAAGTGCATTATGAAGGGATCTTCTAATGGTCAGTATGAACAGGAGGAATGATTAGAGCAAGAAAAACATGTTTGACTGTTTATTAGGGGACCTGACTATTGTTTTAAGACAGATTTTAAAAATTGTAAACCTGTCCTTGAAGTGTTGAAACTCTCCTCAGTTCATCACTCAACTGTAAGACATGCAGAAACATAAACAGTGTTTTGTTGCCATCTAGTGTCCGTCAGCAGTCACGCAGCTTCCTGCACAGTCCAGAACTTGAATTAAAAGACAATATTTATTCTTAATATATTAATATCACATACTGTATGAATACATTTTCATTTTCATCACAGCTGACCTGTTCAAACCTTACTTCTGCAGCTATTCTACCATGCTGCTAAGTGTATTTTATTATTGTTGTGTTGTTTGTTCCAGTTTCTGGGCTAACTGAAAGTGTATATTTTTTACATCACTGTCCCACATTAATTCACCAGAGCTGCCGTCCTAAAAATAGTTCTTTACAGCTTCAGCTCTCAGCCACTAAGACTATTTTCTGCCTTCAATAAATTTTTGTGGAGCTAAATCAGCCTTTTTTCTGTTTTTTTACTTCATTTCTTTCTCTTTCTTTGCACACACACATTCTCCATCTATCTCCTCGTCATCTTTCCATACCTCATCTGTGTGTGCCCAGTCTCTCCTTGCGGAAATTAAAAATTGAAAAAGCATTCATGTGATGAAAACGCTCCCTCCTCCTCCTCCTCCTCCTATAACCTCTTTTTTTTTTACCGCCATTATCAAACACTCTGAGCAGAGTCCAGGCACAGACTCGCAGACGGGATGAAAGTGTAACGGGCGCAGGAAGTAGGTAGCTGATGGGATTGGTGATGCAGTGTTTTCAGGACGAGGTGCTAATCTGTTTACCAGCTCAGGTGAAAGGAGGGCGGCGGATGTTTTGTGTTGAGGTGGAAGCTAGAAAAGAATAAAAGAGAGAAGAATACAGTTTTTTCACTCTCTATTTTCATACTTTGTGTTTTTTATTCGTTATCTCCGTTGATGCAATTTCATCACCATCTACATTTTACAGGCTGATAGATAATAATCTCCTTTTTTTTTTACCTTTTTTATCTTTTAACAGTTTTATTAAATCTATTATGTTGTGTGATCCGAGCACCGTACAGGATCATGAATACATTAATGAACAGCAGAAAGAGTTTGGTGCAGAGTTCTGGAAACTAGGGCTGTAATGCAAAGCTAATATCATTATCTGTATCTGTTAATGTCCCAGAAATATCTGTGTTTGTATCTGTGCTCGTATTATACCTGAAGTGGGTGTGGCTTGTGCCAGACGTTTTTAGAAATGGTTGAATCTGCTTCATTTTCTACATTAAATGGCTTTCTATTGCCATTTATACTCCTTGTACTTATATCTATGTGTTTAGGTGCCAACAAAATAATTAAACCCCACCTTCAACATAGTAAAAAAGTAAGTCTGAATAAAAGTATTGATGAAGAATGAGACTGAGGCCATACATGATTTTCTTTATATAATGACAAGAACCCCAGATGGATGTAAAGTTGGTCTCAAGTGTGTATGACAAATCAATCAATCAATCAATATTTATTTATATAGCACCTCGCCTCCAGCACAGGAAATAAACTACACTTATTACACGTACCTTTTTCACTAAAGGAGGCAGAGGAATAACTAAACATTTGACACACCGAGCAAGAGAGCAGGAGAACGAGACGGAGAGAGAGAAGCCATCGCTAACTGCTCAGTTTAAGTTAGCTGCTAATGCTAGCTGCAGAGCTAAAATAACTAACAACTGTGCGATTAGCGAGAAAAGTCGCTTAGAGAGAAAGCGCTTGTGTAAAACTAGCGAAAGTTTAAATATACAGCAGGTATTAATCCACAGTAATGTGAAATATAGCAAAATCAACTGAGTTGAGAGCAGCAACAACGCTATCAGTGAACACAGTCGGCAACCGGAAATGACACAATACGCTTACCGTAGCACGTCAACATGGCAACATGGCAACAAACAAAACAAAATAGCCCTGTTGCACTTTTTTTCTTTTTTTTTCAAGAAGACGGCTGCAGGTTCAGATTAAAATATCTATTGACGTGATATTGAAAAGCTCCCTTGGCTCATTAGCGTGAACTTTTGAGAAGGTCCCTAATTACAGCTCCTCAGTTCGCTCTCTACTGTTGAGTTCTGCATAGTGCCGCCCTTCAGTATCTGAGTATAGTGAATATTACTGCAAAAAATTAAAATGTTTTTGTATCTGTTTAGCTATCTGTGCACCCCAACCAGAAACCAAAGGACTTTTAGTGAAACCAAACAAATTTTGGTGAAAAGATGTCACTAATGTGTTACCGATTTGTCATAGAAATCCCCTCCCACCTCTTTACAAGTCCTGTCTTAAAATCTTCCTGTACAAGTTTGTAGATAACCACACCACCGCCTGTAAAATTGCCTTTATCTAAAGCTTTGTAATTCTTCTTTTCTCCATCAGGGTCAAACTGAACTCAATCATCCCCCTCGGGTCTCTACAAGTGTGTGTGTGTGTGTGTGTGTGTGTGTGTGTGTGTGTATAAGAGAAAGAGAAGCAAGAGCGTGTTTGAGACACTAAAACGTAGGTGTGAGACAGAGTGCTTAGGAGTGTGTGTAAGTAAGATTGTTTGAGCTTGTGTGTGTGTGTGTGTGTGTGTGTGTGTGCTCTCTCCATCGTCACAGAGCTGAAGTGAGAGAGCAAGGTGACTTTGGCGTAATCCAGCAATTTGGGTTTTTACACACGAAACCCCACAGATGGAATAAGGGATGAAGGAAGAAGACGAAGACTGAACACAAGTATGGAGAGAGAAAGGAGGAAGCTGTTTCTAATCCCCCCCCAGCCGGCTGAATTTGCCCTGCAAAGTCTTTTATTCACATGGGAGCAGCTTTATGGTGTTATGTAAAGACGTCATAGAGTTAAGAGCCATTTCCTTCAACCTCTGCCCTCTGCTGAAGATATCAAGCTTGTGACCATCTGAGCACACCCTAGAGGCCACTCTGTAAGGAGATTATGGGTATACAACGACACAGAGAGCATCAAAAGCACTCTTGAACCGGTATTAAAGCAGCAATATGCAACTTATCTGAATCATAAAATACACAGACTAAATAGGATATTTTAAAGACTTTATTTGAGCGGTGCAACGTTCAACACACGTGCAACATTAGACATTTCACATTTACAAAAGGATAACTTGAGATTTAAAATTGATTTCCTTGCTTTTCTTGCATCTTCTTTTCGTAAAGTTCAAGTTATGATCATGTGATTATGGGGACCATGCTTATTGGTGCATTCAAGGATGCTCAGACATCAAGAACGTGAATGTAAATGAATACGATGGATGCATGTGCATGTGTTACTGTTGAACATCGGCGCAAAAACCACAAGTTAAGATATAGATGCTCTTGGTTTTTGACTCTTTTTTTTCTTTCTCAAAACTTTTTTTATTGAGTTTCCAGTGAAATAACAGATCAAAACAAGCTTCAGTTCAGATGTTAAGTAATTAAAAAACAGAACAATTACAAGAAAAGCAAAAAGAAACTGACACATGCAAAAAAAAAGGAACCAAAAAAACCCACAAATTAGTCACCTGTGAAAACGAAAAAGTCAAATAGTTACATGGCAAATACATATATGTGTGAACACAACAATAAAAGACAAAATGAATCATTTTATTTCAATGAGTCAAGTAAGAATAATCAGTCTGGAACGGCGGTAAAAGTGAATTTATCAGCATTATTCGACCAATGAGAATTTAGTTGGACGAGAGCATATCGACCAACTAATCGACGAGTCGACCAGCAGACTACAGCCCTATCATGAGGTACCTAGACAAGCTAAAGTTGAAGAATCGCCATGTTTGAAGTTATCGATTGACCATGAGGTCTGTTAGATTGTGTGACCATACTTGTTTGTAAGAAGGTGGAACGGTTTGGGGAAGTGTCCGTTTAGGGACCAGACTGTTTTTATCTTCTGGAGAGGTATAAAGTTGTCTAGTTTGGGTTCACAATCTTTAGGGAGAGGAACAACATGCTTTCTCTCCAAAAATACAAGATGATTGTATTTTTGTTTGTGTTTGGACATTGGATGGATTGCACAGTGTCTACAACTACTTCAACAAGTAACAATGTTTCATGCTTTCTTTATTTGCTTCTTTCTCAAGAAAATTTCCCCAACAGTGTCTCGTCAGGACAGTATTTCGGAGGAGCAAACTGAAAGCCAGACTAACTGCAAGCGGATGATAACGATCGTTTCTGTCTGATCTCTTCCTGGCAGCTCACTGACGGCACCATAATCACTGCAATGGAGATTTAATCAACGCTTAACCATTTTCATCATCGCTGACATGATTTCTGCTCGGCATACAGCTTTTACAGATGAGGGATGTTCTCTTTGTCTGTTTTCTTTTTTTTTTCATTATTTTTTATACATTTAATTTCCTGTTGGTTTGTCTAATTCTGCTCTTATTTCTCTTTTCCTCTTTTCATCTCATTTTATTGATAAGGGCTTCCCCAAATAAGAACACATTTCCTCTTACACACACACAAAAAACAAACAAACATGGATATAGAAAACATCCACATGGACATTCATGCATGTGCACACTGACATGAAGGCCTAATTTCCTGCTTGGTGGACCAAAGCGAAACGGTTTGAGAGGTAAAACTCAACAGTTTGAGCATTCGAGGAGGATGAAAATGTGACCGAGGAGAAGGAGGAGGACATAAAAGAGAAAATGGAGGAGAGAATGATGGAGAAAAGAATACGAGGGAGGAAAAGGAGTGAAATGATGGGGAAGAGAAAACGGAGAAGGAAATTAAAAAAGGAGGACAAGGTGGTGAGGACAAAGAGGGAGGATTAGGAGGGTGATAGGATAAGGAGGAGGAGGGAGGAAGAGGTGGGATAAATGAGGAGGATGAGCAAGAGAAGGAGGACGAAGGAAAGATCTGAAGGAGTGCGTGGAGAAGAAAAAGGAGGACTGATGAGGGGAAGAAGCAATAAGAGAAGGAGGTAGAAATTGAGGTGTTTGAGGGGGAGGAAAGGGAGGAAGGAGGAGTGGTAATAAGGAGTAGCGAGAAAGAGGAGGTGGTAAAATAGGCAGAACAGGAAGTAGACAAAGGAGGACAGGGAGGACTAGAAAATAAACAGAAGAAGGAGGAGGAGGAGGAAGAAAGAGGGTGGGATGAATGAGGAGAATGAGCAAAAGTAGGAGGACGAAGAAGGAAAGGGGAGATTGAAAAGTGGGGAGAGAAGGAAGGGAGAGGAGGAGGAGGAAATGGGAAAACTGTGATGACAATTTTAAAAAAAATGAGGAGGAGAAGAAGCAACAGGAGGAGGAGGAACTGGAGGTGTTTATGGAGGAGGAAAGGGAGGAAGAGGAAGGCATATATAGAAAAAGGAGGAAAGGAAGGACTGGAAAAGAGAGAGGAAGGAGCAAAGGGGGAGAAGGAGGAGAAGGAGAAGCTGCATCTAAAATGTTGCTTCATAATTTACCAGACAATTAATCTGAACACCGCCGTTAATGGACGAGCTGTCAGTTATCACAGCGTGTGTTTGCATCTTAATCTGTGCTAGAAAGAAGCTAAATAGCTAGAGGCTATTTGGCTAGAAGCAAAATAGAGAAAGAGAGATGAGAGATTATGTAAAAAAGAAGCAAAACAGGTACATTGATTTGGAAAAAAGAAATTAAAGAAAGATAAAGAGAGAGAAGAAGAAGAAGAAGAAGAAGAAGAAGAAGACGTGTTGTATTTGACAGGAGCGTTAGATTTTGGTTGAATGCTGATGCAAATAATAAGGCTGTCTATGTTAATGTTTCCTGTAACTTCATCAATATGTGATGCAATTTTACACCCCTGCACTCTCTACATGCACACACACATACACACATACATACATATGTAATTGCAGTAGAGTAAGCTTTAACTAGCGCAACAACCAATGTGGTAAAGAACCAGAAATAAATATTGATGTCAAGGGAGTAGAGGAGGAGAGAAGGTTAAAGAGGGTGAAATGAAAACAAGGTTCTGCAGATGTGGAAGAGGATGTTGTACATATATTCACCAGCAGGGGGTGATGAAGGATCAGCATAGCTAATTTCATAGATAGATAGATAGATAGATAGATAGATAGATAGATATTAGGGATGTGCAGAGAGTCCAGTATTTGTATTTGTATCTGTATTTGTTGAGGCAGCAAAATTATTTGTATTTGTATTCGAATACAAGTGGAGAGAGGCTTACAAATCCTGTTTTTGTTTTTATTACACTTTTAATTTTAGAAAATTAGTGTGTTACAATAAGTGTTTATGAATTAACTACCCATGAAGGAGGTCCCCAAACTGGGTCTTGAACTGGAGTCTCCCAGACCATAGACGACTTTGCAGACAGACCTCTAACTAACAAATATTTAAAAAAAATATTTGTATGAAACAATTATTCGTTAAAAAAAACCCCACTATCTGTGCTTTGCCGAATAATGTATTTGTATTTGGGCACACCCCTAATAGATACATAGATAGATAGTAGGGTTGTGCAGAGATCCCAGTATTTGTATTTGTATCTGTATTTGTTGAGGCAACAAAATTATTTGTATTTGTATTCGAATAAAAGTGGAAAGAGGTTTACAAATCCTGTTTTTTTGTTTTTATTACACTTTTAATTTTAGAAAATTATTATGATTACTGAGCTAAAACTTTACTCATCACCTCATTGCAGACAGACCTATCTATTTATACACCCATAACACAGAGACAGCACACTGTGTAACATGTAGAAGAACTTCAAAGGCGATTATTACTTTGCACTTTTCATTTATCGTCTATTTTTTACAAGCTAACTTTGTGGAAAGGAGAAGGGGAATAACAGTTCATGGAGAGTCTTTAAGAGCACTTTGCTTGTGTCAGTAGCTCAACTTTATCTCTGGGGAACACCCCCAACAAATGATTTTTCAAATATTTGTATGAAACAAATATTTGTATAAAACCCACTATTTGTGCTTTGCCGAATAATGTATTTGTATTAATCATAATAATTTTCTAAAATTAAAATTGTAATAAAAACAAAAACAGGATTTTTAAACCTCTTTCCACTTTTATTCGAATACAAATACAAATAATTTTGCTACCTCAACAAATACAAATACTGGGATCTCTGCACATCCCTAGTAGCAATAGTAAATAATGAATTCTCAACAGATGAGGGTCAACTCTGCAATAGAGTCCAAAAGAAATTAGTTTGACTACTACTTCTTCTCATTCTCATTCATCATCGGCTCCACTTTTTCCACAATCTTAAACCTTTAACTGTCTTTAGTATCAGTAAGCTACAGACTTCTATTTTTATTTATAAAACGTTATTTCAACGGTACCTCAGACTTTCCAACTAATTCAAAGCATTCGTTCATATTCTACCAGACAGCCCGAACATCTTCATCTTCCTTTATGTTCCAGTAACGTTGCTACATTTTCATTTAGATACAGTTTTTGAATTCAAACTTGCATATTTTCCATCACTCATGTTTGTTTACTTTTTAAAAAACAGATCAACATATTTTGTTGCCTTTCCAACCCTCATTATTCTTGTTTACTGTAATTCTGTTGATCTGTTTAGAGCTCTTTTTTATAAGCTTTTAGCTTCTCTCTACTGCACAAGTGTTTGTTTACTTTGAATTCATGTGTATGTGTAAGTAAAGCAGTGGTTTTTATAATTTGTAGATGACCTTGTGCACAAATCAAATCTTTTTTATTTTCTTCTAAAAAATAAATGTGCAGGCAAATAAATAAAATAAAAAGCAACAAATGATGTTTTAATAAATATGACAGTAACAGTAAATAAGGAGTTCTCGACAGCAAACCATAGAAGAAGTTAAATTACTATTGAGTTTTAGAAAAAGTTAAGGGTCAGATACAGCTGACAGTCCACACACACACACACACGCACACACACTTTTTTCAATCATTAATAAAACACAGATTGTCTTCTTGGCTTCTGCTTATATGGTAGCATACCTCACACAGTACACTCAGTGTGTGAGTGTGTGTGTAGAATTTGACTCGAATGGATTAGTCTGAGCTTGGCCAGTATCCACACACACACACACACACACACACACACACACACACACACACACTTCCACGTCAACGAGCACCTGCTCTGGAAAATGTCACACACTCACACAGATGAACAATCTCTCTCTCTCTCTTTCCTCTCCTCTATCTTTCCACTCTCTCATCCACCTCGTCTATTTCCCCCCCTCCTCCCTCTCCTCTCCTCTCTTCTTCTCCTGCTCTATTATCCATCCACGCCACCTTCTATCAACTCCTCTGTCCTCCATCTTTAGTTTCTTCTCCTCCTTTTATCTGTTCTTTTCCTTCCTCTCGTCCTGTCCCCCCTCTTAACTCCTTTCTTTGCCTTTCGTTCCTCACTCGTCCTTCTCTCCTTCCTTTCCTCCTCTCTCAGCCTTTCCATTCATCTCTTCATGATGATCCAGTAATTGAATCAGGTGTCCAATGGATACCGACTCCCACACACACTGTGCAGGAACAAACACACACACACAAACACACACCGTCCAGACCACAGCAGGGGTAATGGCATAGGCACCAGGTGTCTGCGTTATGATGGATTATACGTGTTCCCACGCGCAACACACACATTCATTCATTCATTCGTTCCCCCCTCGGAACATTTAGCACCAGACGAGATTAGAACATGCGGTGAATTCAGTGCAGTGACACTGGATTTGGGATAGTTGGATTTCCTGAACAGCTACAACGGGGCAAAGGTCCAGAAGATCATAATGCCTAACTATTTAGTGTGATTTATATTTAAGTAACCTAGTCGTTGTATCAACATCTGCATGTAATCAATAACTGTCAAATCTAATGAATTCAGTACAATTAAAAAACTTTTTGACAACATTTATTGTTATGAAACATAGAACTGAACATATATGTATGACTGCTGATATGTTTAATGTAATAATAATAATAACCTCATTTACTAAATAAAATAGGGCTGCATTTGAAAATAAGAGAAAATAAATAAAATGTTCAAATAAAGTGCTTAACTTCAGAAAAATAAAATAAAGGGAGGAAAAGTTTGAATTTCCCCTTTTCTGTTTTACTTCCTCTCTCTTTCTCCGTCTCACTTAAAACAGAAGCGCCCCGTCAGGTTTTAAATCATAACCTTCTGTAGGTCTGGGTCCGTATGGGACAGCTTCTGGGTCCAGACCCGGACCGCAGTTCGCCAGTTAGTGACCTCTGCTCCATACTGATAGTTTGAGTGTTTGGTAAAAGTTAAAACACATTGACCTAAATGTTTTTTTTAAGGGCTATAGCATTAGAAGCAAATCCAATCATTTTATGTAAGTATTTTTGAGTATGTGAGATCTCATGCTTCAACGGATTTACAGCTGGTGATTTATTATGTTTTTCTGTCGTCGACAAATCTCATACACACAGAGCCAAACCGACAATGAACTGATCCTACAAGTATTGTCTGTGTATTCAAAGCCTGATATATCATAAATTCCTCTGTGCTGTAGACCTCCGTTGTTGTCCTACTAAACTATTAAAAACACGTCAATGATGTTCTTTTGCCATGAAGACTACGGTCATATTTGTTTAGAAACAGCTCCAAAGACTAAGTGATCATGTTTTCAGTCTCCAGAGAGTAGTTCTGTGTATTGCAGACACCACTGAGCACGTGTGGAAACGCATATCTGTTAACTGCTTTGCTAGCTTGTTGTGCTACGAATCACAATCTCTTGACTTTACGCTGAAGTTCTTTGAGAAATTACACCGGGAAACCTGTTTTTTGGCATGTAACGTTTCTGCAAACCACAAAAACATTGAATATATACGCGTCAACACGTGAATTACATGTCATATCAACATTTCTACAAACGTAGTATATTAACATTTCTACCCATTGAATAATGATGTCTTATGATGTGACAACGCTGTGGATAAGGTTTGGTTAGGTTTAGGGCACAAAGACCACTTGGTTAGGGTTTAGGGAAAGATCATGGTTTGGGTTAAAATAAAAATAAAGAATAAAATAAAAACGGCCGATGTCTCACTAAAAAAAGCCGGTTTTCTCACAAGAAAAATGTCCTGACATCTCGCTAAAAAACATCTGATTTTGTCGGTTGAAACGGGAAGTAGACATTGGTTTCGGTTTCGAGTTTCACTTTAGAAATGTTGAGATGATACGTGTTGTTGAAATGTTAATATGCTTCGTATTTCACGTGTTAAAATGTCGATATTCAACGTTTCTGTGTAGAAACGTACAGTGCCAACGTTTTATTCTGGCAACCAGGCTGCTAGGCAACACAAGGTTGCCTAACTTTAAGGTTGTAACTTTAACCCACACCACGTTTAAAGTGATCATTTTAACCTAAACCGTGATCTTTCCCTAAACCCAACCAAACCTTAACTACAGCGTTGTCACACCGTAAAAGATATATATCCATTTAAGATGAATTTCTCTGCCATATGCTCAGAGACTTAGTAAGCATCTGTTCACCCACCTCCAGGACACTGCTGCTCCACAACTTTACCCTTGAGAGATACTGGAGGTTATCATCTACTTTCAGTGCAGGTCTAACTGGACTTTTGCTTTAAAGCCTCCTCAGCATTCAGGCTGCAGGCTTCAATTTCCAGCTGGCCTGTGCACCTGGAGCCTGCCCCCTGACAATGACTGACAGCTCTGATTAGCAAGAGAGGCAAGGACTAAAGTCTCTACATCAGGGGTACACAAATACAAGCCTTAGAGGTCACTTAATAAATTTCCACTGCATCAAAGGTCCTGTAAGGGTTCAGTACATGATGATATTTCAATACAAAAACTGCAGAGTTCTGTACATGAACAACATCTTTGTATTAATGGGAGAAGTGACACCTTCATTGTCTTTAAACTTAGCATAAAAAGGTGTGATGGCCAGGTGGAGACACTGGTATAAGTGTTCATTAATGAGTCTACTATGAGTTTTTCACTGTATTCACTGTTTAAAATGTTTTATTTTACAGTTATTCTGCTGGAGGTTTGATATGACGACTTCTACTGGTTCAGTTCTGTGATTCTTACCTTTATGTTTTTGGGATAGTTTTGTTTAAAACAGGCATGTTTGGTGTCATAGTGGCATTTTGTATTCCCACTCTTCATTATGTTTTATTGCAAGTCAAGCACAATGGTCCTGTACTTTCAACAGGCAAAAATGAACACGTATTTCTCAGTTCAGTCATCCTTAAATGCATGTTTTTCACTGTCAACCTTCCTTTTTTTGTATTGGCTAGCTCGGAACAAGTCATTTCACTTTATCAACCTAACCTCCAACATCTGATAACCACCTTGCTAACTGTGGCGACTAGCAGGCAGCTGAATGATGAAAGCCAAAGTGTGACATGTGACACTCAAAAGTGGTCCAGGTCAGGTCAGAGTCCACCTATTATGGACATCCTATTATGTATGTATGTACTACACATTGGTCACCTAATATACAGTAGTATACATATGAACAGAGAATAATAATCTGTATTTCTGAAATTGTGGACAAACCATTAAATGTTCAACTTCTTACCAGTTTATGTCGGTTCACTTGGGACCAAACTGAGAAGTCATGTCTGAGGATGATTGACAGCTGTTAATAGATGTTTTGGGGTCAGACAGTTTCATTTCACAACTGCTGAACTATTAATGTTTCCATGACAACATCCCATTGACAAGGTTGGTGGGGGGTAACAGATTACACGTCATGGATTACAGTCACTGGATTTACACTTTAGCTGACAACTCACAAGTCATAGACATGAGCAGTGATGGAAGAAAGTATTAAGATGCTTTACTTAAAGCATAATTTTATAATAAGGATGTATAAAGTGTCAGTGTGTAATGTGTTGGTTGTGGCTCGTAGTGATGAACCTACAGAGAATTATCAGCAATTCTGCAGTTTCTCTCAGCTTTATGGAGCTTTATAACGAGTTTCAGCTCATTGTTTAGCTGTCCAGCTGCAACTTTAACTTTTTGGAGTTGGTGGAGACCAAAAACAGAGCTAAAAGAGAGTGAATATTGGACTTACATTCACCAGATGGACAGAAATATGACTCCAAATGAATGATAATGTTGCTCTGTAACTGCTGGATGTGGAAATAAGCAACTGTTTGCTAACAAGATCAACATATCAACTTAAAAAGTGATGATATGCAGCCCTGTCTCCTATAAATTACATTTATTTACTACTAAATTGTTTTCCCAATTATGTTACATGGACAGGCGTAATCGTTGACTGGATTATGTTCATATTGATCTGCAAGATCAGATAATTGGGTGGAAAAAAAGGAGCAACATTGTCACTGAACATTTCACTCATACGTTTAATATCAACATTTTTACAACTTGCCAAATACGTCAAGTAACATTTTCTCATTATCTTGAGAGAGAAAATGTATTTGCTGTTGAAATTGTGTTGTACATCAATGTAATTTCTAGCACCACAAATCAATTAATCAAGACATTAATCAACATATTAATTGATAACGAAATGAATCGTTAGTTGCAGCCCTAAAGTGTTAAATATAACATATTCTTGATTTGTTATTACAGATAATTAGTTTTTACTGTTATTACCGCAGTAAAGTAAAGCTAATTTTAAGTACTTTATATATGTTTGGTGTGTTAATCATTAACAATACATAATATTTTATTAACTGATCATATGTTTTGTTTGGAAAACCTGAACCTGCGCAGTAAGTAATAAATACAACTGTGTATAAATGTAGAGGAGTGAAAAAAACGATATTTTCCTCTGAAATTCGGTTAACGTGGATGTTTCATCATTTTATTTGATAATAATCAGTAAAGAGAGTGTATAATGATATATAACAGTGATTTCCTGCCGGTTTCAAACCAGCAACGTTGCAGCATCGCTGTGAAACGCAGCTGTGATTCTGCTTTTGGATTTTTGGAAAATATTTTTCCATCACCTGTAGCTCCTGGAATCTGTTTTCTGACAGACAGAGAGAGAGAGAAAGAGAGAGAGAGAGAGAGAGAGAGAGAGAGAGAGAGCTTGCTTCCACTCCTCTTTCCCGCCGCAGCAGTCGCCGCTGTCATCAGGATGGGTCGCGCGGAGGAGCAGCAGCAGCAGCAGCATCAGCACCACAAGCAGAAGCGTCGCGAGCCGCTCCGTCTCCGTCCAGGTGGCGCGAGGAGGACGAGCTGATCCAAGAAGAAGATAGAGGAGGAGGAGGAGGAGGAGGACGAGGAGGAGGAGGAGGAGACAGGAGAAAGACGGAGGTGGAAATCCCGCGAGAAACGTAGAGACAGACAGACCGACAGATACACGCAGAGAGCCGAGAGAAAGAGAGAGAGAGAAGCCGCTGCACGTGAGGTGCGCGAGACCCCCGGGGAGAAGGGACTAATCGTTAATTTGGAGGAGAGCGGCGGTTATTTTTTTTTTTTTTTTCCCCACACAGACGGAGAAAGAGGGTCTCCAAAAAAAGGTAAGAAAACCCCCTTTAACACCGACTGTTTTCTCTTTCTTTTGGTTTTCGAAACGGATTAAAACCGCAAACTGCGCGGATTAACACCTGTAAGCATCCATAATTGATTAATTAACTACAACTGTGGCCGTTAAAATGTAGCTGAGACGCGGGTTGAACAGCAGAACTGGACGGCTTAGAGCTCGGCTGTACTACCTGTAATCATGTTAACCCCGCTTTTTTTTTTCCAAAATAAAAATTAAATAAAACAAATAAACGTCGGCAGAGAAGAAGCTAATAAAGCTGCTTTGTGGTGATTCACATTATTTTAAGAAGCACTTTGGTGCCTTTTTTTGTTTTTTATCTTCCACTTAAATCTGTCTCAACTGCTCGGGTTTATTTCTGCAATTCCCCTCAGATATGATTCAACCCAAAGAAAGATTAAATTTGTTCTGTATTACTGCGATATTATAAGAAATGTTCCCTCCAGCCCTCCCACATGTCCTGACTGTATATTACACCTTCGTTATCACTTGAGCTGGATGCACTGACTGAACTGCTTTTATTCCTACGTGATGATAAGCTATCTGGACATGCTGTTTATCCCAATTTCTTTTTTTTTTTTGCGAATTCTAGCTGGGATTTAATGTTGGAGACTTGATGCTGGTTTTTGTTGCTGTAGATGTGTTGAAGCTGCTCTGCAGGTTGTGTGTGTGTGTGTGTGTGTGTGTGAGAGAGAGAGAGTGAGAGAGAAAGAGAGAGAGAGAGAGATAGGGTTTGGCTGGGAGATGCTTTGGGTGACTGGTGGGTGGTTTATGTATCCTGACTCTATTGACTAATGCTGGGAAGAGAGGGGGTGCAGAGAGAGTGTGCGTGCGTGCGTGCGCGCGCGCGTGTGTGTGAGAGTGTGAGTGAGAGAGAGTGAGTGAGAGAGTGAGAGAGAGAGAGAGAGAGGCGGGCTGCAGAGTTTGTGTGGGTCTCTGTAGGCTCTGCTCTTTGCGCATGAGATGGAGGTTGTGCAGTTTTTTTGCGCGCGCGTGTGTGCATGTGTGTGTGTATGCATGTGTGAGTGTGAGTGTGAGAGAGAAGGAGCGACGCTGCAGTTTTCCTGTGTTTATATACAGACGTGTGTGTGTGTGTGTGTGCCCGTGCTTTGTTTTATGTGTGCGCGTGCACGTCCCCCCAAAGGGTTTTCCCCTGCATATTAAACCCTTAGTCAGCCCTCTCAAGTGTTTCCCGCTGTCCACCTGAAGGAAAGTACACACTCCTTTAAATGTCAGGCAACACATTTAAGTTTCTGCTGCTGCAACACACACACACACACACACACACACACACACACACACTCATATATATATATATATATATAGCCTACATGCACACACACACACATTCACAGCCTTAGCAGCACAGACGGCATCTCCAAAACTGTACATCCAGCAGCGGATGAACAATAATTGTGCCTAATTGTATCTGGAGGTTTTAGTTTAATTATGAAACATCAGCTCAGCAACTTTTCCAAAGACTTTAATTTGTGCCTCCCTGCTTCTGTTTGTGTGAAAGATGAGCGTTAATATGAGCTAACAAAAGGACGGTAAACTGATTCTGATCCCACTAATTATCAGAAGTAATTATATTGTTGCACAGTAATTATAATGTTTTTGTCATTGTTGGGTTAGCTTGAAGCTTGCGGGGGGGAAACCACTGTAGCTCAGGTCTGTGAGAGTCACTTAAAAACTTAACAGATGAGTTTTTGTAGGAATTAAAAACAATTTAAACTAGTTCCATTAAATAAATCAGTATTTATTGATCATTTATCAAGCAAAAATGCAAGAATTTGCTGCTTTTCTCTATTTTATAGCATCATAAGTTGAACATTTTTGGGTTTTGGAGTGTTGATCACCATTTTTCACTATTTTCTGACATATTTCAGACTCAACAGGCAGTTAATTGAAAGAAAAAAAGTCGATAGATGAGTCGATAATGAAAATAATTAGTCGCATTAGTCCAAACACTGACTAATGAGAACGCACAACAAATCATCACAACATTCACGACTGATGGAACCAGACTAGGACTCAATAAGTTGATCCACCTTTATATTTTTTGACACTTAACGCTTCCCGAGAGATAAAACGTCAGGTTGTTTTTTTAATCTTTCTGAGCTGTGATGTTTGTCTTGATGGTGCTGATTGCGTAACAGATCACACTTCAGTTCCTTTCCTCTCATTTTTTTCCGGTGCTCCGTCCAAACGTTACCTCAGCGGCTGCAGAGATGAATGCATTTGAAATATGCAGCTTAAACGCAGGCACGTTTGCATGACTTCTTCCGCCTAAAGCACACAATAAATAATAAAGGTTCCACAGTTTATTTATACGGCGCCGTTCAAAAACAGTGCTGCAATGTTTCCGACGCATATGATTCAGTGAAATAGTCAAGAAGAGCGCAGGAACAAGTGATGAAACAAAATATAACTGGAGAAGTAAAAGAAGAGGAATGAAAGGCACTTTTGAGAAAGAGCTTTAATACGAATGTTTGTTTAAAGAAGGGATTTAAAAGAAGTGGCTTAGCTCTGCCGAGTGCAGAGACGAGGAAGAGTTTCACACTAAGACGGATCCCAGACAGAAGAGGGAAAAAAAAACCTCGGAATAATGGATTTATTTAAATCTGTCTGTAGTCATTTAAAATGCTGTAGACTGGTCTGCAGTGTGTGAACTGTTTGGATGGGAAGTGTCAGCACTGAGCAGCGTCTGTACATCTGCAAGTCTTTGCATCATTGCGCCGTTGGACATTATAAGCAGATGGCTGCGGCGTCACTGTTGATCTGGAATATAGACATGAGGAATAAGAACACCTGGAGCCCAGTGTGTGTTGTGCAGTTTGTTTGTTTATTTGTGGTGCGCTGGATACGGTTGGTCTTCACGCCTAAACAACAAAACAGGTCATCTGTCAGTGACTTTAAATTGACCCATATAACTGTTTGTACGGTTAACATCTGCTCAAAGATGCCCTTGTAAACAAAATAGGGCTGCAACTAACGATTATTGTCATTATCGATTAATATGCCAATTATCCAACGCCCTCCAGCTCCTCCTGGGGGGATCCCAGGGCGTTCCCAGGCCAGAGGAGATATTTAGTCTCTCCATCGTGTTCTGGGTCTGCCCCGGGTTCTCCTAACAGTTGGATGTGCCTGGAACACCTCCAGAGGGAGGGAGGTGTCCTAACCAGATACCCAAACCACCTCAGCTGGCTCCTTTCGATGCGAAGGAGCAGCGATTCCTCTCCGCATGTGTGAGCTCTTCCTCCTATCTCTAAGGATGAGCCCACACACGCTCCAGAGGAAACTGCTTGATCTCATTCTTTCAGTCACTACTCAAAGCTCCTGACCACAAGTAAGGGCTTGGATGTAGAGCGACTGCTTAATTGAGAGCTTTTCCTTCTGGTTCAGCTCTTTCTTCACCACATCGGTCCGGTACAACGCCCGCATTACTGCTGATGCCGCACCGATCCGCCTGTCAGCCTCACGCTCCATCTTACCCTCACTAGTGAACAAAACCCTGATATACAGCAACACTTTCCAACCCAGAGGGAGCAGGCCACCCTTTTCCAGCAGAGAGAAACTGGTAAACTGCAAACAGGTTCAGCCAATTATTTCCTCAGTTAATCAATCAATCGTTTTGTGTATAGAATATAAGAAAATAGTGAAAAATGCTCATTATAATTTCTTAGAACCAAAGATGACGTCTTAAAATGCCAATCAACAGAACAAAATCCAGACATATTTATATTTGTGATCATAAATGACACAAAAAACTTAAAATCTTTGCATCTGAGGAGCTGCAACCAGCAAATTTTTTGTAATTACTCCATTTAAAAAATGACTAAAACCGTTATATGATTATCAAAATGGTTGCTGATCAGTTTTCTGGTCTAAAACAAAGTGATGTTTACAGTTATTGTTTCTCATTAAAAGACACTGTGTGTATTCTTGAGGCCTGACAAATATGTTAGATGCATTTTTGTCCTCATAAAACATTTGCAAAGCTGATTTTTTGCATGCATTGTTTACATTGCATGTTTGACAGCTTACAGTCTTTTTTTTTTTAAGTGTTGAATCAGTAGAACAACATGAAACAGGCTGCAAGAATGTGTATCATGTAGCTCATGTGCTGTTCATGATATGAACAAAACAGGGAAACCAGTCGTAGGAACATTGCTCCATAGTGGTGAAAAACTCGACAAGGTATCTTAAAGTTTAAGCACAAAAGCTAAAAGATCAAGGTCGTTGGTTGAAAGAAGGACTACTTGTTTTAGGTTAGAGATCGATTGTGGTTTTGATTAGAAGAAGCCAACACTGGTTGTTGTTCGGAGGCTGGATACGAGCTGCATCAAAGATGTTTTGCTGTGCAACAGTAACGACATGATGCTTTATATTGAAAAGTCAATATGCGTACGACCACAAGAGGATGCATGTCTGATGAATGTAAACATAACATGTTTTTCTAGTGAGGACAGTCTCCTCTGAAAAGCTTCTGATTTCATTCCTGCAATATGAAAAAATTTTTTACTTACATGGAATATAAAAAAAACTGGTGATGCTTGATTTGTTATGTATTTTTCGGTTTTAGGAGATAATTTTCTTTTTCTCCACACGTTTCGCCTCACGTTTTTATTGGAAAAATTTCTGTGCAGTACACAAGAGAACCTTGTTAATTGTAAACCGTCAGCATGTTTTTTGGAAACACAACAGCTCTCGGGGGCATACAGAGACAGAAAATCTGCGTGAAAATCAATTTAAACAGATTTAATCCTTTCAAGGACACAGTATGATGGTGAAGAAGACAACTGCATGAAGTTCAAATGTGTCAGACAGTGATAACAGCACCTATATGACCAAATCAATTACATACACTTAATTATATGGTGTATACCATGAAGGAGAACTCCTGTACTCAACTAAAAGTCATTTTAAAAGCATTTATTTACGGTAATAGTCATGTGATCATCCATATAATAATAATAATGTAGCCATAAAGTCACTCAAGAAACAGTCATAGGCTTCAAATGAGGTATGGATAGATTTCAGATTGCAGGTTTTTGGACACATGCTGTTTATGTCCTTTTCTACACCAAATTGAAATGACCTCATGTTGTGTTTAATTCTTGTAAATGTGTTTTGTTATTAGCTCCAAGATGTTATCTGTTTGAAAAATGTATTCTTTCTGGAAATATTGGACATGTTGGAGAGGGAACTTAGATACACTTAGATGCTTCCTGGCTGTCATGAAAAAGCTTTTACATGTCAATCTTAGATTTGGTGAACTTGCAAACAAGAAGTGTTTGAACCATAAAAGAATACGTGAATGTTTATTTTTCCAGTGAAAAGTGCATATGCACTCTCCAATATTTTCATGCAGAGTAATACATCTGTAATATTCAGTAATGTATGTTTATACATTTAATGGTACAAGACAGTTTAAGCCATTAAACATGTTGCTACAATGTTCATCTGAAATGATTAAGCACTAATGTATCACACCAACATGGCTACTGCAGAGAGAAGTTAATCATTTACATCATTGTCTGGTTAAAGCCACTAAAATATAAAAATGTTTCTGCTTTTCTCAGTTTTGTATAAATTAGAGCTGCAACAGTTAGTTGACTGTCAGAAAATTTATCAGCAAGCAACTATTTTCATAATCAAATAATCGATTTTAGTCATTTTTGAAGAAAACATGCCCCCAAAATTGCTGCTTTTAGCTCCTCAGATGTGATGATTTAATGCTTCTCTTCATCACACATGATAGTTAACTGAATATCTTTGGGGTTTTTAGACTGTTAATCGGACAAAATGAGACATTTAGAGACGTAACCATTGACTCTGGGAAATAATAACATGCATTTTCACTATTTTCTGACATTTTGTAGTCCAAAAAACTAATTGATTATTCAAGAAAAATAACTGGCAGATTAATTGATAATGAAAGTAATTATTAGCTGCAGCCCTAATGTCATTTTTGGAGTGTTGATCACATTAAAAAAGGCATTTTAAAATTTTATCGTTATATGCGTTGTTATGTAAACTAAGCTAATCAACACATGACTCAGAAAATGCACTCGCTATTACGGTGCCGCTATTGTTGACTTTGTGGTGCAGCTGTTTTACCGACATGAGGAGTGTTAGTCGTGGGTTAACAGTTGTGTGAGCAGTAGCTGGTTTTGCGCTGACAGAGAAAGAGAAAGTTTAAAACCCTTTTTTTTCTTTTTTTTCGGTTTGCGATATTTTGCTCGTCTCTGACCTGAGTGGGCGAGGATTTTTTTTTTTCTATCACAGGCCTCTCTCTCTCTCTCTCTCTCTCTCTCTCTCTCTCTCTCTCTCCTTTCTTCCTCCTCCACTCATTTTTTATATTTTCCGGATAGATGGATGGAGAGAGAGGTGCTCGGCTTGTGATTGTTTTGTGCAGCAGAGTGAGACGCAGGCAGTGCACTTCATCCCACTGTGAACTCTCCTCTCTTTATTTTCCTCCATTTTTTTTCCCTCCTTTTCTTTTTCATCACTCACTGATTATCCTTTTTCCCATAAACCCTCCCTCCATCATCTCGCTCCGTCGTTCCCCTCTCTCTCTCCTCCTCTCTTGGTAACTCCTTTTTTTTTTACTTTATTATTTTATTATTCTAATATCTTTCCTTCTTGCCGTTTCCTTCCTCCTCTTCTTCTCCTCGTTCTCCACTCGACGCCCAACTCATGACGTCGAGAGTCTCGTCCTTCTCGTGCAGCCTCCTTCTCTTTTCCTCTCGTCTCTCTCTCTCTCTCTTCTTGATTTTTCTATTTTTGATTCCACCTCTTGTAATATCTCCTCCTCCTCCGTCGTCCCCTGCCTCCCCTCCTCTCTCCTCGTTCTTCTCTCCTACTCTTCCTCCTCTCCTCGTCGTCTCTTCTGGTTTTTTTCTCACCTGCTATGACCTCATCACTGTCACAATCCGTCCCTCATTCTTCTCATTCATATGACAGATACGCCGCTGTTTTATCCTCTTGTTCCCTCCTCTCTCATTTCCGGTTCTCTTGTTTCCTCTCCTCCTTTTCTCCTCTTTTCCTCCTCTCTCCGTGTGTCCACTCCTCTCCTCTTATTTACCCTCCCTCTCGTTTCCTCTCTTTTATTTCCTCTCATCTCCTCTTATTACTTTCATTTCCTGTCCTCTTCTTTCCTCAGTTCTTGTTTCCTCTCCTCACCATGTTTCCTCTCCTCTTCTTTCCTCCTCTCCCCTCTTCTCTTCTTATTTCCTCTCTCTTGTCTTGGTACCTCTCCTCTCCTTTCCTCTCCTTTCCTCTCATCTCCTCTCATCTCTTCTCCTCTGCTCTCCTCTTCTCTCCTTTCCTTTCCTCTCCTCTCCTCATCTCCTCTCTCGTCTTGTTTCCTCTCTTCTCTTCTCGTTATTCCCTTGCTCCTCTCTTGTCTCCTCTCCTCTCCTCCTCTCGTCGATAATAACAGTCACAATGACCCTCTCAGGATCCAATTGAAAGGCAAATGATTGCAACCTGTACCACAACAGATTGCTTCAGTCTCACACACACACACACACACACACACACACAAATATATACACTCTACATTCATATGTGCGAGCACACATTTAAACGTAAACACACGTTTACACACACGAGTGAGTGTGAAGTAAAGCGTGATGAGAGCCGCTCGTCCGACATGTGAACATATGGACACAGATGCATTTATCTCAGTGTTAGCTGGACAAACATGATGCGCACGCACACACACACACACACACACACACACACACACAGAGTTAATGCAGTTGTTTTGATAGCACAGGAAGCGGTAGTTGTATTAATCAGCTCTGAGTGACATAATTGATCACTCTGAACACACACACACACACACACATACACACATACAGACACACACAGACAAACACATGCTGTAGTTTTTCCACATTGCTTTTCCTCTCTCATACATACTTTATTAGCAGCACACACAAACACACACACACACAGCTGGTAGAAGTCTTTTTAATCAGCGAGTAGAATGACATCATCTCCAGTCCTTTCCAAACAGCAGCATCAACATGATCCCTTTAGAAGATGCAGCTAATGAGCCCGAGGACACACACACACACACACACACAGCGATAGTCACTGACACATATGTAGATTCTCACAGGCATACGACGCTCATGACGGGATAGTAACAAACAAACAAACACACACATTGACAAAAGACCTCAGAGAACTACTTAAGTTAAGACTGTCATTCTTGAGAATCCTTCTGATTAAATGTACAACATGCATCCATGACGATACGCAACACTCGACACTATTTACTGCACTTTACATCTGTGAAACCTTCAGCCTCTCTCTTTTTGTCTCACCAGCAGGCCAAAAAAATCCAGTCATGCTTAGAAATGTGTGTGATGTGTCACAGTTTCAGTCAGTTAAAGAAGTGTAAACAACAATAACAGACTCTCACCAGACGACAATAAAAGAAAATGTGTTGAAATAGAGAGCAAACACAAACTGTACACTTATTTATACAGTAATTAGATAATCAGAGTGAAAGTAAATACACAAAACAGGGAACAGGAAGGTAAAAAAAAGGAGACTTTTGACTGGTACTCTTTATAGAATAAGACTAAAATAAAAGTCATTTAAACAAACTCAAGTTCAGAAATAATCTCAAGCCGACAAGCCACGAAACTCAGCATCACACCAGACGTGATGTCAGACGTAAGTTCACTGATAATACTGTCGACATCTCCGTCCCAGCGCCTCGTCCTGATTCACACCGGAGTCATCTCTGCCGTTGTTGTTGCCTGGAAACATCGGCTAATTAAACATTTTTATCAGGAAACATCAGGGACATCAGGATGTCTTCCTGATTTAAACGTGCTGCTGCGGCCTTTTACTGGAACATAACTGTTAGCAGAACCAGTTTTAAAAGAATGAAAATGATGTCCTGCAAAATTAGCAATTAGCAGATTAGCAATCATGCACGTGCTGTTTTTTTTTCACTTTTCCTCTCGCCTGCTTGTCACCAAACAAACTACGAGCGTTGTTCTACAAAGAGGAACACTACGGGATGACCTCAACGGTGCCAGTACTTCCTGTGTGCAGGCAATTAATGAGCTAATGGTTTCCCAACACAAAAAGCTAAGTTTTGGCAATTATTGATTAGGAACAATTATATTTCTTCTATGGGTTGTTTTACGGATGTTTTTGAAGGTTTTATGGATATCACAGCGGTTTCGATTCCTGCAAATGACACTAATGGACTTCCGTAAATCCTCCTCCTTTCCCCTCTGTGATGTGTGTCATTATAGAAATCCCAATTATCAGTGCATACTGGTGTCCACATCATCGGATCAGTGAGGAGGAGGAGGAGGAGGGCAAAGCCAGAAGTTGTATTCCTGTAGCAGCATACAAATATTATTCTTTTGTAAATATTAAAGGTTATATAAAGAAAAAAAAGCTAAAGCAGGAATTGATCGTTGGATCTGGAGCAGCAACAGATGAGTCAAATGTATTTTTATTCATAAGGTTTAAATTAACAGAGCAACATGCATGTTTTTAATTAAGTTGTTTAAAAAACTATTAGGAATGAATCTGCTTAAAGTAAAGACCCTGATGAAGACTCAGTAAATGCACATTTTTCAATTTAGATTCATATTTATTGAACAATTTTAAAACAGTTTATTAAATCTTGCATGTTAGCTTGCATGATCTGGTTGCTACTGCCAGTGATCAATGAAGTTGTAGGTCAGTGATATACAACTGAAACATAGAATTAAAGTTATATATAGTAGTGGAGTATTTTGAGACTGTCTTCAGCAGAAAAACAACAGCATTGGTTGTATATTAAAGCAACATGTATTTACATTTTCCTTCCTAATTGGCATTTTTGCTCTTGTGTAATTTGTTTTTATATGTGTATGTTTTGGTTTAGCTCAGTTAAACTCGTCTGATTGGATGATCAAGGCAGCCTCTATGTGTTTATATACATATGGAAGACGTTTACCTTAACACCTGATGAGTTTTTCCTCATTTTTATTATGAAACAAAAATGAAAAAAAAGGAAGTCAGTAATATGATTCCTGCTGCATTTAGATACAAGAGAAGACTTCATGAGTTTTATCTCAGCCGGCAGATCAGATTACAGATGTGAGATGTCAGCATGTTACAACATCAGGCTGTGTGATTGTTCTCGGGGCGGTGCCGCCACCGCAGACATTTCTAAAACCGCCGTACAGTCGTAACGTCAAATTAAAACTGTCAAATGGCATCGAGTGCATCATCCAGCGTGTTGGAGAGATAGCAGATGGCAGTCAGTTATGTCTGATTTGGCGTTTCTGTCTTGCTCATTTTCGGACCGGCGAGATGTTAATAAGGATTTAATTTCAACCGACATGTCGTGCATACGTTTATATAAACCGCCGTTGTGGGCGGAAGCTGTGGGAATTGAACCACCTAGCGTCCTGAGCTGAGCTGTACGTCCTAACAGGTTAACGCGTATCGATTTGTTTTTCACCGACAACAAAACACAACAAGCTAAAAAAAAAAGCTGCCAACGCAGAAGTGTCGAAAGTTCAAGGAGGATTCTTCCATCAGATCCATCACTGTCACACACATACACACACATACACACACTTGTACTCTCTCTCGCTCTCTATATTCGTCACCCCCCCCCCCCCACCAACCTCACACACACACACACACACACCTGTAATAACATCATTAAGGGGTGTAATGTCAAATCGTCTGGAGAATGCTGTCTAGACATCTGATGTGCAGCCTTTGACCTCCGCAGCTTAGTCATCTAGGCTTCGGAGGAAGGTGTTTTCTGTGCGTGTCTGTGTGTGTGTGTGTGTGTGTGAGAGAGAGAGAGAGAGAGAGAGAGAGAGAGACCTTTTGGAAAGACTGAAAACAAAGAAATGAAACTTGACTTACAGTAAAATCATGTTTAGCAGAGTTTCTTATGATTATATGATCCAAGAGCTGAAACAATGAGTCAAGACTTAAATATAAAACCAAAACAGTGAGTTTAGAGTCAGATGTGGATTCATCACTGTGAGCGACAAGTAGTCATGTGATCACAGCTGCTTGAAAGATTGTGTTATTGAAGAGTAAAAACTAAGCAAATCTCCCAGAATCTGTTATTTAAGACACACTTTGTTCTTCAGACTTTGGCTTCAACTAACGATTATTTTCACTATCGATTAATCTGTTGGTTGTTTTCTTGATTAATCGATAAGTTGTTTGGCTTGTAAAATGTCAGAAAACGGTGAAAAACGTTCATCACTCTTTCCTAAAGCCAAGATGACGTCCTTAAATATCTTCTTCTGTCCCGACCAACACGCCAAAGATGTTCAGTTTTCACAGAGGAGAGAAATTATTCATATTTGAGAAGCTGGAATCAGAGAATTTGGACTTTTTTTTCTTAAAATATGACTTAAAACTTATAACTGATTATGAAAATAGTCGGCGATTAACTTAATAGCGAATAATCAACTAATTGTTGCAGCTGATGAATATGAACATATTTTTCTCTTTGGTTTATTTTGAAGTAATTGTATCAGAAATCAGCATATTTATCAAAAAAAACCAATAAACTTGTAGCTGTTTACATAGTTTATGTACATTATTGTCACCCAAGCACCTCAGTGGTTATTCTGAGAAACCAGATAATGAAAACAAAACCAGCAAACGTCGCCTGAAACAAGAGAAAGACGAAGACAGTCGGTCATGAATCTAAGAATAAATTTAACTTCCTTTCCCCACCTTGATTATATAACTGAGTACAAAAGCGGTCTGTGATTTTCAAAGCATTGATCTCATTAGACCAGACTGGATGTAATGGAGGAATCGTAAAAGGCCGGCTGTTCAGAGACGGAGAGAAGCAGGAAGGTCACACAGAGAGGAAAAGAAAAGAAAGGAGAGTCGAGTTAATGTATCTGCAGCGAGGACAGACGATCTGTGCTTCCGCACGAATAAAAGTTCTATTATTTAAAAGTTTTATAACACACTCTTAAAGATCACAAACCAGCGGGTCTGTCTGCATTAAAATAAAGTCGGAGCTGTAGAGAGGAAGTGTTTTTAATGCTCCTGGCGTGTGGCCTGTTTCTCCAGAGTGATGAACAGTGAGCAGGTGGGCTTTCAAGGTCTCGCTGAAGGACGTTTTGGACGGAAAAAACCACAAACATCCTTCATTTACATCCGCTGTAATTATTCAGGTGCAGGTGATCAGAGAAAAGTGGAACAAGAGGTAGTTTTGGTCCCATTTCAGCACGATCAGAATTAAATTATCTGCTAAATTATTATTTCTTGAATCTTCTATTTATTGTTTTTGCTACAAATTGTTAGAAGATAATGAAAAATGTCTTGTTTTGTCCAAAATATTCAGTTAACAATTAGAGAAAACAGAGAAAAGCAGAGAAGTCTTTACATCTGAGAAGATGAATCTGCAGAATTGGAGTTTTTGCTTGAAAAATGACTGAAACAGTAATTTAATGATCAAAATAGTTACTGAGTTGTGTCGTAAACAGCTGATTGACACATCGATTAATTGACTTATTCATTCACCTCTAATTGATGTCATAACTTAACAGACCAAGATAAATACAGAGGTAATATATTTTATAGTTGAACAATAAACTTAATAGAGCTGCAATGATTAAATGATTCATTGATCAACAGAAAAGTAACTAGCAGCTATTTTTTCAGGCTGTTTCAGACAAAACAAGACATTTTGTGGGAAATTGTAACAAACATTTTACACTTTTATCTGACATTTTATAGAATTAATTGGGAAACTAATCAGCAGAATAATGAAA
This sequence comes from Thunnus maccoyii, assembly GCF_910596095.1. Taxonomy (NCBI): domain Eukaryota; kingdom Metazoa; phylum Chordata; class Actinopteri; order Scombriformes; family Scombridae; genus Thunnus; species Thunnus maccoyii. The sequence goes on from NC_056554.1 coordinate 21,388,431, forward strand.
ATAATTGTTAATTGCAACCCTAAAACTAAAAGTAACAGTAAAAACAAAACAGTGAAACTTACTGGTTCATTATTATACTTAATTATAAAAACAACATTACATAATACATCATATTTTAATATAAATAACCATAATCCTAAACTACATAACTCCACTTGAAGAAATAAAACATAAACACAATATTTCAAACTTTTTTATCTACTTTTTTGCAGGAATATATTTTAAGTAGATCAACATTTCTGTACATATAACATTAATAATTTACTATATACTAATTTTTACAGTGAATACTTGATTTATTAAAACAAAAATGTATGTGTTGCCATGTTTATTTGCATATTTGTCGACATTTATTGATAATTATTTTGATATTTATAATAATATAAGCTTGTTAATATATGAGTTGTCTGGGTTTTATGTTGGTTTTTTTGTCAAAAAAGTGGTTAAATTTTGGTTCATATGTTGAATCTTTTAAATTTTTATAACATTTAAAAGCAGCTCAAACATAATACTGTTCACTACTATTGTTTTGGAGGCAGAAATCTGAAAATTTGGACAAATAAAACCAAAAAAAAGGTTTTTTTTCAACCCTTCAATAACACAATTCAGCTCAACAGATTTTACCAATTAAAACACGATTGATTGGGCGTCACCATGGTTTCACACAGCCGTCCTGCCGTATCTGAGCGTATCGATGAAGGTTCACGGAGTTCATGAGGCAGGTGACCCTGAAGACGCCGCCTCCTCTTTACATCGACGCTGATGAACCTAAACATCGATCGGCTGACATGTGAACTTATCGGCAGCCTCATTCTCTCGCTGTCGATATTCATTCTCCACACACACACGAGCACGTGCGTCCGTGTTTCCGCGGCTCGGCGTACATGTGAGCGTCTGTGTGTGTGTGTGTGTGTGTTTGTATGTTTATCCCCCTTGTTAGCGTGTTTGTTCACGAGCTTGTGAATATTCATACGTGCATCTGTGTGTGTGTGTGTGTGTGTGTGTGTGCGGCTCGTTTCGATTGTCATTGATAATCCGCAGACTCGTTGTCAGACGTGTCAGAACAACTTACAGTCATTTGCTTTGAAGATGAACAAAGAACCTGGTGCTGTCTGAAGCCCCTGAGCCTTTTTTTCTCTTTAGCTTCCCTTGATCAACATGTTATACAACCAGCTTCTCTTTGGTTTGCTTGAGTGGTAAACAAACGCCTTTCTCCTACATTCATTACAGATAATTTGTGTTCTTGATATTCACAAATCAAGGAGGGAAAATGATCAAATAGCTAAATCAAGTCAAGTAAATAGCCCCCGAACCAATCACTGCTCACTGATTTCCTCCACACAGGTCGTTTGTCTTTCACAGATAGTTGACAGTGTTGGACTCTACGCTGCGTTCACGTCACGGATGCAAAGTCGTCAGTAGTCTGTAGCCTCTCATGAACCAGTTTGTATGTGTGTGTTGTGTTGAGCATGTAAGGACGTCAGTGATTTGTTTCCGCAGGTTGTCGTATCTTTAATAATCCCCCGGTAGCTCATTAAACACATATTGTAGAGATACTGATCAGCTTTTACTCCATATTGTAGGATGAAAGTAACACTTTTCAGATAAACATCATTTTAACAGATAACATTACAGATAGAAAGTAATTCTCTCTGTGATCAATAACTCACACGTGTGTTCTGTCAACACCACAAATGTGGAACAACTTCGATGTAGTTTGACTTTGAACGGAGGTTGCACATCATTACATTCGACCCTGTCGGTTAGGATGAAAGTCACACAACGCTATAAACTTGAATTGTTTATATTATTCTTGTTTTTATTAAAAATGTCTGACAGTGTCCTGTTTTATATGTAATTACAAACATATTATGTCCTTTATCTTAAGAATAAATGACATTATGTGCAGTAAAACTTTTACAGAAAATTTAACAGTATAGCAGTGTAAAAATAACACATTTCATTTGCTGTATTACTGACATAAATTCACATTTTTTAAGTCATTGTCACAGTTGTGGTCGTTGTCGCACCAGTGCAGACTAAAAAGACTCAGCACACACACTTCTCCAAGCAAGGATGAGCTGAATGTCTCCTCACACTCAAGACATTTCTCATCCTTGTCCTGAGAAACTGAAGGTGAAGTGGTTTGATCAGAGTAGAGCCTGCTGACGAAAGAAACAGCTGTTACAATCATCCTGACAGTTCAACCTGAAAAACTCTGACATGGCAAACTACAGGATGTGTTAAAGTCCTAAATAATCTTTTGAATGATCGTGACTGTGACACATCAAACAATAAACACAACTTGTCATTCAAAAAAATTTACCGCTTGAGTGAATTTACTTACCGTGGTCAAAAACGGCTTTTTGCGATAGTATGATGCATCCATGTGATGTTTTTTGAGGTTCTGGTTGGTGTTGTGTGTTAGACGTATCAAACTTGTATGGACTCGCCTTGTTACTTTCATATCGGCTTTCATCTAGCGGAGTGGCGTACTAAACAAGTTTGGGCTTTTGTTTCCACAGGAATCAAAATGAACGTGATTGTCTATCGCTGGTTGTCGCTCATACTGCTTCAGAAGACATTTGCAGCTTTTCTTAACTTTTCCCTGTAGTGAAGCTGGGGGGGGGGGTGTTTCTGAATCTCGCTAGCTCAGCTACTGGTGCTTAGCGAGCGCTTGAGGCTTAAGTTAGCAAACTGTGAGCTAACAAAGGAGTTCAGAAAGGTTAGAGGATTATTATTGGAAAGTTTTGTCTGCTTTTTAAGCCAGCAAGAAAAAAAAATTGAAGATTTTGACTTGCTGTTAAAAGAGTACAGTGCAGATTTAGCTTTTCACTCCTATAACACAGTCGGACTCAGGATAGACGTTTCTTTAAAACAAAACAAAAAAAGGATAAAAATCAATACAGCAGAACCAGAGATATTGTCTTTTATATTCCAGGCAGTTTTCTTCCTTGTCAAACTACATACCCACATTGCAACTCTACTCCATTCACTTAAGAGCACAGATTCAGGTTTGTTATGCTAGTAGCGGCTAATGTAGCCTGGAGCTGCTAGCCTCAAGCAGCTACAGAGGTCTGCTAACCTCAGTTTTTTTCTAACAGGCTGACAAAATGCTGCTGAGCAAAGCCTGAAAAATGTAGAGCTGAAAATCTGAGATGTCCTAAAATGGCCACTGTACAGAAGATAAACCCTTTTGATTTAAGTAACAGCATGATCTTTCCTCTAAATCCACCCTCACAACAAGCATCAGAGAGCTACTGCAGCGGCTGCAGACTTGTAATTTAACGTAGCTGATTAAGAGATGCAAAGTGAGTGATTTAAAAAAATAAAAAAAACAGGCAACACATGAGGCCAGAAATGCCTGAAACACATTTCCCAGTATCTATCCCAGGTACTCGCTCTGTAAAAAAATAATAACCGTTGGAAACCGAGCAACCACATTCTCCCACATGATCCTCTTAAGTGCAGAGACCTCTATTGACTCCAGCCTGGCATGTTTAAACCTAATACACAACCCCAATCCATTACTTGACAAAGACAAACCAGCGGCAGGACAATGAGTGTCTCGTTGCTGAAATGAAGCAATTTATTTTAGCTTAATGCGCAGGAAAAGCAGTCATCCATAATTTGACGAACAATGAGCGCGGGGCCATTACAAAAACACAGCAATTACTTTTAGAGATAATGGGCTGAATTTTATTTTTTTTGTGTGTGTGTGTGTGTGGAGAAGAGAGAAGAGCAGCAGCATAGCATGTCTTTTTTTTTTTTTTTCTACGAATGTCTGTTTCTCCCTGTGAGTATGTGTGTGTGTCATATCAATAGTGACTGATGCCTCGGTCTGTGTGTGCACGATGTGTAATTGTGCAGCTGGTTGACTCAAATGCCAACGTAGAATAATAATCGCCCTCTTCTCTGACTTTAAAAATGGCAAAAATCTCTTTGTGGTGTTTCTGTTTCGGGCAGAAAATAATGTGTAACTGTTTTAAACTTTGTGAGGACGGACAGTCTGGTTACTTCCTGCTGAGTCTCTGTCCTGTCCCCCTTCCTGCTCCATCACCACCTGTTCTGTGATTTTTAAAATAAAGCCAAGGTCAATTTGTTCTCATTTACATATTGTTCTCGTTACTGTATGTTTCCAGACAGCTGAACGAGCATAAAAACGACAAGTGCATAATGAGCTATATTGACATTTAAAGGGGACATATTATGTTTTTTTTTGTTTTGTTTTTTTTGATTTTCTGTTATTTTTATACTGTTATGATGTTGGATGTTTATGTTAAAACATATTCAAAGTTCCACGGCCAGAGCTTCAGCCTGCTACCTCTACTTCCTCCTCTTGATGACATCATATTGTCCACAAAGGGTCGTTCCTTTCATGGTCTTTGTTGCTAAGGTTGTTAGCGTTGTCCGCTCACATACTTCGGATCAAATTTTGGCTCGAACATGTACAGATGTATTTGAGAAGTTGACGTTTTGAGAGAAGAAGGTGAAAAAGAAGTGAAATCCGACTACTACTGTTTGTTTACGTAGCCTCCAAGGTGGCAGAAGCTTCCTTAAACTGACCAATCAGAACAGAGCGGGTGACCTTAAAGAGACAGGAGCTAAAACGGCCTGTTTCAGACAGAGGCTGAACTGAGGGGCTGCATTAAGAGCCAGTATAAGTTAACTAATTAGTTTTAGTTTTTTGAACTGTAAATTATGCAAAGATATTCCAGTTGAGCCCCAAGAATATAAATATAGAGCCGGAAATACGCATGTCGCCTTTAAAATGACTGATTAGTGCTTCACAGATTACTGACTAGGACTCCAAGTCTGCAACATGTGATTATTTCCTCTCCTGTTAGTTTTGACACATTTATCTAATTAAAGGAAACACTTTACTCTCAAGCCAAGCATGTGTGTGCAAAAAGACTGTAAGACTCACAAATCTATGTGTAATTTGCAAGTTTTATTTGTGAAACTGAGCACTGGTTTTTCTGAAATCTTTCCCAGAGATGGTGAAACACAATGCCGGTTACGGATGCACTGATCTGATAAGCCGAACTGGTATCTGTGCAGATACTAACCTTATTTAGCAGATCAGGTATCAGGTGTGATGTCACTGATCCATATTAAATATAATTTCTTTGTCAATGTCATTGTAAAATTCAGCTTTTCCTATCAGTTATTCCCTCACTGCGGGCCACAGAAATCACTGGCCTCATGATACATTACATATAATCGATTTGTTCCACACAGTAGGGTTTACAGATTTTAATTTAAGAAAAAGAAGAACACTATTATCAGATTGAGAATCAATGTGAGATACTCTGAGTCGCTATCTGGAGAGAAAAAATTGGATTCATAACATTCCTATTTATCTGCACATATCTGTTTCCAGAAAGCTAAACCTTTAGGTGTCAAAAACACTGGATTAGTTTGGACAGACGGGTAAAATTAAGAGAAAAAAAGATTTTAAAACGAAAGAAACAAGATTTTAAAACGAAAAAGAGATTCAACCTGAAGAAGAGAAGAGGAATAAGATGAAAGAGGAAGGCAGACAATGAAACAGAGAGAGAAAGAGAGAGATAGGATGAAAAAAGGCGACCCATATCAAAATGTAGGCAGGTTGAAAATTAAAATGAAAGGATACAGCGATAGTGGAGGGGATTTAGGGCGAGAGAGAGAGAGAGAGAGAAAGAGAGAGAGAGAGAGAGAGAGGATGGATCAGAAATACAAATCAGGCCAAATGAAGAGTGAGAGAAATAACAAAATGTGCCTATAAGGTAAGTTAATCTCCAGCTACACCGACAGAGCTGCTCAGTAGATGTAAAACTAATAAAAATGATTTCAACAGTTGTAACCTGCTGTTGTTTAAATTGTTTTTCCCCTCCTTTCTTTGTCTTTCTACCTCATAATGCCTCATGTGGCCTCTTGGTTACCGAAGTCTGTATGAAATCAGAAGGTCTTGATCAGCGTCTGTCCTTGGATGAACCTCTTGAAGGCTGAAATGTGATCGTGTTACTAAAAAAATGAGTCTGTTAGTGAGAAGAATTGATATTTACACCATGAAGTGGAGCAATATACGCTGACAGACGTGTCCTTGAACTTGAATTTGCATCAGTAATGATGAGTAACACTGTGGAAAAAAGTCTTTAAACACAGAGCAGGTTCAGATCTGCATCTTAACCAACGGTGTCAGTCTATAAAATGTGGAGATGTTGTGAAAAAAGCTCCAACGGCCCAATGCAATGTCTTTAAATTACACTCTTTGTCTGACCAACCTTATAAAACCCAAATATATTTAATTAACAATCATATAAAAAGGGAGAAAAGCAGTAAATCCTCACATTTGGGAACCTGGAACTAGAGAACATCTAAAGCTGCAACGACTAGTCGATTATTTGATTAGTCAGTAAAAAGAAATTTACTCGCCAACTATTTTTTATAACCAAATAATTATTTTTTTTTAAGAAAAATGTCCAAATTCTCTGATTCCAGCTCCTCAAATCTGAATATTTTCTTGTTTATTTCTTCTATATATAGAAGACTATAATATATATTTGTATATATATATATTATAATAAGGGATGCACGATATTATCGGCACGTCATCGGTATCGGCCGATAAAAGCTCTAAAATGAAATATCAGCATCAGCCATTTCTGATTATAAGAGGCTGATTTGTTGCCATCTCCTCTGCCGCCTGCCTGTGCTTCCCTCCACTGACTGTTTCTCCCCGACAGTCCTGGTGTTTCCTCCGCAGGCTCCACTTCACTCAGCTGCCCGTCAGACCCGCTGCTTCTTCCCACTTTAACCTGAATAACAAACCGGGGCTCGGTGGTCCAGTTGGATCCACATGCAGGCGCTAATGTTAGCTAGGAGGCTAGCAGAGGCTAGCTGGCTGAGCTTGAGTGAAGTGGAGCCTGCGGAGGAAGCACCTGGACCGTCAGGGTGAAACAGTCCGTGGAGGAGCTGCTAAGTTCGGCTGCACAGATAGGTAACACCTCAGCTGACAGGATGCACCACTCTGTTTGGAAAAAAAACAACTTTTTGGTTTATAACGGCAGTTGGCAACTAGCGTATTAGGTGCATCACTGCCAGAGATTTAATCCAACACATTAATCCTGTCTGTCTAATAAACTCAATGAAAACTCTATTGCTCCACCCACTTGGCAGGTTCATTAATGTTTTAAGGCTTCCTAAATTCTTCCTTCATATATTGTCTTTCTTGATCATACTTAGCACAATCTATGCTTGCATGCATAATAGTCTCCTCAGCCATCTGGAAAAAAATATGTGCATATATTGGTATCGGCATATTGGATATCGGCAAAAAATCCAATATCGTGCATCCCTTAATACAATATATAATATATTTGGATATGTAGTTTCCTCCTCCTTCCACATATTTTTTTTATCTGTAATATATTTGTATTCAATCTATTTCTGAGAATAAAAAGGCCACAAAAGAGCACTTGATTTACACAAATACTTAGTAACTTAGTAACACAGGAAGAGCAATATTATCATTAACTGATTAAAGTATTATTTTTATATGAGAAAAGATACTAAGCTTCTGAATTAGGAATTTGTCATATTGGTTAAAAAAGACGGTTTCTTTGCTCACTTTGATCTTTTCCCTTAAATTATCAAGTGAAAAAACAACATTTCAGATATTAGAAGGATATAATGTTGTTTTCTTCACTTGATAATTGTTGTTAAAGTGTCCTTCAGCAAGACACCGACACTCTGTGTGTGTCTGTATAAATGTGAAGCCATTCCCTCTTGAAAAAAAAAACAGCGTGCGTGTGTGATCATTAAGCGTTCCCCGCGATAATGAAGGTTTTAGAAACCACAATGAAGGATGACACTCATTAGAATATGGCAGCTGTATCTCCGTCTCCAGCGTCTCACACTAGTAGCTTTTAAAAAGGGCTTTGCAGAAAAGATCGATAACCCGGAGCGACTGGAAAACAGCATTAAATTCAGCTTAGTCTTCAGGTCTGCAGAGGGATTTATCACAGAAACAATCTAAATCTCTGTGCATCGGGTCCGGCGTCTTTTCCACCGGTGGTTTGAGAGGCTTACACTGAAAATCAGTCTGCAGAGCCGGCTTCTCTCCAGGACGGGAGATTTAAAGACAGTAATGCTGCCACGTAACAACCTTTGAGGAGCAAAGGCTTATTGTAAATCTTTATTTGTGTGATTCAGGGTGTTACCTACACACGCTCAGCCTCAGCCGCCGCTGCTTTCACATTCACACACACACACACACACACAGCGATCGACTTGTCGACGCTGAGCCGCTTGACAGCTGTCAATCAATCTCTTCTTTTGTCGTCCTCATCTCTGTTGGGATTCAAAAGCAGCAAACTAGACACACTGTAAACATGCTGTTTTATTTCTCCCTGAAGATAAAATTCATATATAGTATAATACAACGACAACAGAGACGGGGCAGCTGTGGCTCAGGAGGTAGAGAAGGGATGTGCAGAGGGCCCAGTATTTGTATTTGTATCTGTATTTGTTGAGGCAGCAAAATTATTTGTATTTGTATTCGATTAAAAGTGGAAAGAGGCTTAAAAATCCTGTTTTTGTTTTTATTACGCTTTTAATTTTAGAAAATTAAAGTGTCACAATAAGTGTTCATGAAGCAGGTGTCAGTAGCTCAGCTTTATCTCTGGGGAACACCCCCCCAACTCTGGGAGTGATGTCCAAATTAGGAAATGTGCGTCACATAGCAGGTGGATGTGACTCCCCTCATTGAGACCAAGCGGCAACCTCCGGGGTTGAAAAATGAAGCCAATGTGGAAGTGTCAAAAACTGCAGTTCCCTGAATGACCACTTGAGGCTCCAAAAGCGAGTCAATCCCCATAGACCCCCGTGTTAAAATGCCCAACTTTACAACAGAAATAAACATGTTTACAGCCTGGTACAATAAACGGTTTTGGTCTCTGTAGCTAATTTCCCCTTTCATGACAACTGTACGGGGGGGAGATTTTTTTATAACTCACCTGTTTAAATTTTATTAAGCTGTAAAGTTATGCATAATGAAGGACATGACTGCTTTGAGTGACAGGTCCACCAGCCGCTAGGCGGCTTGTTTCAGCCATTCGGCCCGCCTCTTTGCCCATTTTTGATTGGCTGGGAGTTAGGCAGAGTCACGCACTGCCAAGATGGCGACGGCCGGAGCGGCTCACTTTGAGCTTCAAAACTGGTCTTCAGAAACCAACGGGTGACGTCACGGTAACTACGTCCATATTTTTATACAGTCTATGGTTGAGACCTGCTGATAGACGTAGCAGCGGAGCAGAGGAGAGACACTGAGATTGAGATGTCACTGACCTGCACTCTGGTATTTGTCATGGTTTATTTTTCTTCCTGAAAACAAATAATTTTTAAAATATTTGTATGAAACAAATATTCATAAACCCCCGCCCCTTCCCCACTATTTGTGCTTTGCCAAATAACGTATTTGCATTCAGGCACACCTCTACTGTTGATGTGTCCTTGGGAAATTGCTCCCAATGGCAGCCTGCCCTGCGTGGTAGCTCGCCGCCAATCGATGTGTGTGAATGAGCGAGTGAGTGAGCAGCAACAACATCGTAAAGCGCTTTGGATAAAAAGCGCTATATAAATGCAGCCATTTACCCTTTTACCATTTATAACAACAACAAGGATGTCAGAGGTGCTTTTAAGGGAATTTGGGCCCTGAGATCTATCACCATCCTCCTCCTTCAGCAGACAGCAGTGATGACTACACTCCAGTTTGATGTGCTGCTTGTCCTTATGGTGATGTCATACTGTACCTTCGTCATTATTTGTCAGTATGCCCTTAAAGTAATCAGGATGGGTTATTAGTCTCATCTGGCCATTTGGCTTTTAATTTCCTTATTGCGTTCTCTTTCTTTTGTGTTCTACTCTGTATAATCTGTTCAGTAATTTGTCCTTTTTTTTTTTTTTAGAGAGAGAGAGAAATTGCTGCCGGTAACAATACATCAGCTGTGTTTCGCTCAGGGAGCTGATTAGCAGAGGTAGAAGGCTAAAAACTGCATACTGAAAGTACAATGTGATCGATGTGCCTCGCTAAATAAATCCGTGACCTGTGTGTTGTGGTGCCGCGGCTTGTTTTCCTGAAGCCAAAGTGAAATTTAGGCTTTGGAAAGTAAGAAAACCTCATTCAAAATCCCATTAACATGTGCAACTATGCTAAAAAATCCAGCCTTGGATTAGAGTCTTTATCCACAGTGTGTCATATGGCTTATTTCATATATTTAGATTAGGACGGTTGTTTTTTAAACAGTAATCTAATATCATTGTTTATTCAGAATTTATGTTTTTTTACAGCCTTTTACAAACACCATTTCCCATAAGCCCCAGTGTGTGGGTAGTTGTCTTGTGGACAAGTGGAAAGTAAACCTCAGGAACAGACAGATGAAAGAAACATTGAATGAGATTTATTAAATCAACGTAATCTCAGTATGACAGTAGTCATTGAGTGAGAAGCTACATGATGTCATGACATTATGATAATTTAATAATTCCCACCGATTTCCTCTAATAGTCACTTCTGTCTGGCAATAGAAAGCCACATCTTCTCTCTTCCTGTCACTTTCAACTAACATTTATCACATGATGGGCAGCAGGCTGGAAACAGACTAAAGCTGAGTATCATCTGAAACTTTCCAGCGTTCATGCTGATACAATATCTGAGTTTCAGATACTAAAATTACACCTTTTTCATCACCTTACTTTGACCAAACTTCTTTTTGTACTGTACAATATCCTTCTTTCATTGAACAAAATAAGACACAGTCGTTAAATGTTAAAGGTCGTCTAAACACAAGCAGCCGCATGAGGGATTTACCTGAATAAAATAGACTAAAGTCAAGTCAGTTTTATTTGTACAGCCCAATATCACAATTCTGCCTCAGGGGGCTTTACAGTCTTTATAGCAATACAACATCTTCCATCCTTAGACCCTTGATTCATATAAGGAAAAACTCCCTAAAAGAAACCCTTTAATGAGGAAAAAATGGAAGAAACGTCAGGAAGACAGAGGAGGGATCTCTCTCCTAGGATGAACAGATGTGTAATAGATGTTATGTGTGCAGAATAGAACAAAAGAGACAAATTACAGATATACAGGATAACAAAATCATAATGGATTTATAATATATATGAAGAATGTGATGAAGCAGCTTCCAGGTGCCACCAGAACAGAGTAGGACCTGAGCCATGCAACCTCCATCGCCATGGAGACCTGGCAGGAGGATAGACTACAGGCATGCACACAGGGGGGGAGACTCACATCACACCATCCACATACACGGGACGAGAGACACAAAAAATACATTATTCACAGAGAGAGAGAGAGAGACATGAGGTGAGGCTAAACTCCTGCAGGATTGAGAACCAGATCTAAAACCTCTGGAAACAGCGCCGACAGGAAGGGAAGCAGAGCGGTTCCAGGATGGGTGCTGGTCCAGCAAGAGATGCCTGAGAGACAAGAGAGGACAGGAAGAGAAAATAGGGAGAGAAGAGAGAGAGGCATACAGCTCGGATGTTCATGTGCTTGTGCAACAAACAAACAGAAGGCAGAGATTCAGATGATAATTTGAGTGATCCATTTGGTGTAAAACAATTGAAAAAGCTTAGTGAGGTTATGTTGAAGTGTCTTTTTAGCATTTCTAACGTCAGCAGAAGCAGAAGATGCATCACAGAACGTTGACATCTGAACCGCAGGGCTGCAAATAACGATTATTCTCATTATCGATTCATTTTTAAATGATTTCTTTCAATGTTTTGTCTATAAAATGTCAGAAAATCATGAAAACGTTTCAAGAGATAAACAAGATATTCAGTTTACATTGATATAAAACGAAGAAAAGCAGCAAATCCTCACATTTTAGGAGCCAGAACCAGTAAATGTTTGGTGTTTTTGCTTTAAAATGATGTATTTCCTGTCGATTGACCGATTGTTTCAGCTTTACTGTGAACAAACAGACATTTCTGACTTTCATATCAGGCTGAAATCTTCGCTGTAGACATCGTATTATCTTTAAGAGGAGTGTGACAGTGTAAATACAGAAGAACAAAAGATCCACAAATGTGAGAAACGTACAGTAACTTTATGGGTAACAAACAGCCTCCGTTCCACTCTCTGTCTCACCATGTTCATCTCCTCGCCTCTCGCATTGTCTCTTCCACTTCTCACCCTTCTTCTCACCTTTGCTGAGTGTGTGTATGTGTGTGTATGTGTGTGTGTGTGTCCCAACATGGCCTGTCTCATCATCATCTCACTCGCCATATATCTCCTCCTCCCTCCCGCTGCTTTCTTTCTCTGCTCGCTCTTCTCCTGGCCGTCCCCAGCCTGCAAATAGGATTAAAAATTAACACTCTCTATATGCGTGTTTGTGTGTGTGTGTGTGAAAGAGAGAGCGAGCAAGAGAGGGAGAGAGAGAGGGAGAGGATGGGCCAGCTGAAGTCATTGTTGTTTACCACATTTAATGATTTATCTCTTATTTACCGCACGATTTTGGTGGCTCTAAAAGACATTTCGCCTTCCTGTCTCTATGTTTTTTTATTCACCCGCTATCATGAGTTCATGAACTCACATCCACCAATTTTGGCCTCTCCGGGGATCCATAGCATGGTCTTTCATCTTGGAAAAATCCACCCTAGATATGACACTTCTTGTAAGTGTATAAACAGCGATGCCTCAGATATATGCGTAAAAAAAAGCAGAGTTTAAAGCTATCTTCTTTAAAGGGTTTTCGTCGCAGTTGTAAGTTTTATTTCTGATCTTTAATGGTGTTTTATATATTATATATTCTCTCTTTATGTTTAATTGTGAATGTTCTTTTTCTCTTGGTTTTATCGCTGCATTTATTTGTTTTATTGTTTATTATGAAGCATTTTAACATGTCGGTTTTGATGCAACATATAAAATAATAAAAAATGTCAAATATTTTCCAGTTCCGGCCATTTGTTCTTAGTCTTATATCGTAGTAAATTGAGTGTTTTTGCAGGCAATTTGAAGATGTCACCTCAGATTTTTAGGAAACATTTTTCACTGTTTTCATTTGTGTTGCATTAACATGCATATGGGAGATATCATCCTGTAGTAAAAGCATGAAAATACCTTCATTCATATACTGTGGTCTCCAATCTGGAAGTCGACATGAATCAAAGGTTTTTGTAGCTGTCAGTCAACTTTATGCCTCTTCTACTCCAAATACATCTTCTGTCTTTATGGCTTCTGACGTTAAACAAACAACCCTGTTAAATTTCTCACTCAAAGAAACTAATTTGTGGTCGATGTGTGTAGCAACACGTCCTGCTGCTGCTGAAACAGGAGCAGTTGGAGGGTTTCTCTAAGCTTCAGAGGAAACGTCGGCGCGGCAGGGATCCCAGCAGACAGACAGGGTGTTAACACAGCTGTTGTACCCCAGAGGCTCTTCTTTACATTTTAGTCATTTAGCTGAGAGACTAATTCACACAGACATACAGTCAGAGGCAGCTGTTGTCAAGGACACTCGCTAGGAACGTTAAAACTTAAAAGCCTTTCCTCAGTCTGTGTTTTAATGTTGTCCTACATAGAAACATTATTATCTGCCAAAGTTAGAACCACAGATTGTATATAAAGATGGACGTAGGGAGGTGTTACTCTTTGGTTTTCATTGGAGCCGGTTTGAAGCCCAGAGTTGCAGCTTATGGTCCGTTTGGAGTCAGGACCTTTCTAATCGCAGTGTTGCCTTTCACGAAAATGGCCACCAGCACACTTATCAAAAGGGCCTGAATTCAGCGAATGACACCATAATGACTCGTTGAAAAAAGTGATTGATTTAGTATTTCTAGAGAGAAGTTGTCACTTTTTGAATGGGAGTCAGTTGGAACCAGCATCTAACAGCAGTCTGTGGTAGTAAACCAGTTGCTGTTTGGTTAGAAACTTATTTGTTGCTTTACATGAGACTTTTGTGTCTTTGTCTTTGTTCTGGCTGTTAACTCATTGATAGTTTCTTTGTATTGACAGGAAGTTCATGAAACCACAACCCTGAACAGTCCTGATAAATGAGATTAACACAGTGCTTGACTGCTAAATCCTTAAATATATTTACAGCTAAAAGTATTTTTGTTCTAACTTTGATTATAGATAGATGTAGATTGTTATAGAGAGTATTTAGGTTGAAATTCTCACCACAAGGTCCAGTCCCAGCTGTTATGGAGCTTTTTGATCACATCACATGACCTTTTTTTAACAGTTTCCAAAGGTGTCTTGGAAATCTAAATATTCAGATTACCATTTTTCGAATCACTTTAAGGAAAACTCGTTCATGTTGTCTTAAATGTTGAGATTGGGCAAACAGCTGCTAATGGACTTTGTGTTGTCGACTAAGTTTTCAGATGCTTTAAGTCTTTAAATTCATAATGCAACTGTTGTTTTTGTAATTATTATTTAATTCTGCTGATGCACATCGCTACTTTCAGCCACTCATCTGGACAGTCAAATATTTAAAACATGATAATGGAAGGACCCAAAATAAAATAAACACAAGCAAAACTCATTTGATGTGACTCATGTCATTAAAACAGATGAAGCAGCTCTTGTGTTCTTCAATATTTGTTTTATTTTTCTCAGCACCAAACTGTGCTGAAATGACACACTCCAGTTTATTGATTATTTTATATTCTGTTTCAGTGCTTTGTACTCTTTCTGTTTTTTTTCCCCCCCTTCCTGAAACCTATTACCGCTGCTCCCACAACAACCCAGTCATTCCTCAGGGGATCAATAAAGTTTCGTCTAATCTAATCTAATGAGAGATGTTGTTCTGGTTATGCAGCCTCAGCGTTTGAGGAGAACAGCGGATGTTCTGGACAGGATTGAAATTACCACAAAACATCAAAGTTAACACAAAACTCAAGAGATAAAATGATTAACTTCTAATTCTGGACAGAATTAAAGTCCTAGAAGGTCATATAAACTTGAAGGAAACTTGAAACCTGAAATTTGTCCTTCTAATATCCCTCAAAGTGGTCTGTAAGATCCAAAAGCTGCAAGTTGTCAGTAACTTGTTGTTTATCAGATACGCTATTCTTTCAATTGGAAAGCAGAGAAAAAGCTGAGGTGCTTTTATCTGGTCACAGATGCACATATCTGACTCTTTAGCTGCTAAATGCTCCACTATCACCAGCTATTCTACAGCTAACTGTGTCTGTTTGCTGTTTGGTGCTGAGCAGGTAGTGAACAGTGGCTTTTTAGAGCTTTTTCCCTGAAAACAGCTGCCTGTTATGGCCGAAATCGACACTATGAGAGTGCTGAGAGTGAACAAAAACAGTCAAGTTGCAGCCAAACAGCTAAACAATAAGCTGAAACTCACTATAAAGCTCCGTGAAGCCGAGAGGAGCTGCAGAGTCGCTGTAGGATCATCACTACTGTTATAGAATTTTCCATCTTTAGAGGTTACAGGTTGGAGTGACATTGGGTCAAGATGAAGCCTTGACGTCACGCTGTAGTTCTTAATCTCTCCTTGAGACGTCAGCTGTCTGTGATGTTTTGCTGAAAGCAGAAACCTCTCAGATAAAGAGTGTATCAGCATTGCCATGGTAGTCCAAGGCCAGAGAGGACCCTTCTAGACAACACAGCCAAAATGTGTTGACAATGACCTGAGGCTCAATGCAATGTGCTTTAAAATGTCACAGGTAAAGTGCAGTCCTTTGTTTAGAAACTAGTGAACCAATTAGACTAATTTTTCATATCGTAGGCTGTTCTGCTTGGGTTAAAGACTAACACTCAGACTGTTAGAGGGCAGAACAGGAAGAGACAGCGTCCGAGTTACACCAACTTGGATGTTCGCTGTTCTCCTCGATCAAGTAACTTCAATAAACATTCTCAGCATTAAGACATTAAAGGCTCGTGTGTGCTTCTCTCCACTGAAGTGTTGACCATCGCTCAGAAATATCCACAACTACGAGTCACACACAACATATTACACACTGTCATTTGATACATTTTTATTATAAAACATATCGATGATAGCCGCTTTAATTAGCTTACTGTATGTAGTTCATGGTTTCAAATTTGAAGAAGAAGTTGTCTCATAACTGTCTCCTGATGTAGGAATTTATTTTTCACTTTTTTTCTTCACTATTCTTGTAAGAAGAGCTCATCACGTGAAATCCAGCCCTTCAGGGAAACGAGTGTCCTGTGAAATCTGACGTGATGTCCTCACTGACTTCATCCGGCTGTTCTGCACTTTCATAAGCAATTTCATCTTTAGTGGTCATTCGTCCTGTGTTAATAGGGACATAATATCGATTTACATTGTATTTAGTCTTTTATAGACAGCTATTACGGATTGATGTGTAAATTATTCATAATATCCATTTCCTCATAGAACCGCTGCAGATTTTCAATGCAAAAACCAGAAATCGTTTAAGAGCTCAAAGGCGGATTCAGAGAATTTGTATCAAATTCCTACTGTATGTGTGTGTGTTTGTGTGTGTGTGTGTGCTGTTGAAATACACTGATGTGTTTCATTGTGTTGCAAGTATTTCACTGATGCTCTTATCCAGCACAGTTCACAGTGAATGAGCAGGCAGAGGCGCAGGTTGCTACTCAAGGACACCCGGCACTTACTTTACAGACTGGCTATTGAAAGAAATAAAATTAAAAAAAAGTGCTTCTTCAGCTACAGACACGTCTTGTTTAACCAGTTCACCAAGGAGAGGACAGTGGATGACCTTGATTCAAGTTAAAAGTTAGCTTCTGCATGTTGTATTGCCTTGAATCAGTGAAGAAAATTCCCAAAACGATGAATCACGGCTGCCAAAAAAAGAGCTCATACAAGGCAGGAATAATTATTATTTGGATTTTTTCCAAGGATACAAAATGTTGCTTCCAGTTTAAAGTAGGAACCTGCATAAAAATGTAATTTAATTAGGGATGCAATAATTAGTTGGTTAGTCAATCACCCGAAAAGTAATTTATAATCATTTTAGTCAATTTTTAAGAAAAAATACCAAACATTTACAGTTTCCAGCTTCTCAAATGTGATGATTTTATGGTTTTTCTTTGTCTTCTGTGAAGGTAAACAAAGTGTCTTTGAGTTTTGGACTGACGGTCAGACAAAACAAGACATTTAAAGACATTAACTTGGGCTCTGGGACATTATGGAGGTTGTTTTTTCCCTATTTTCTGACATTTTATTTCTTCTTCTGATCAGGAAAAGAGAGAATTGCTCTCAGAGAAACTCCCCTGAAGGTTTATAGATGATTCATTGAAAAAATATTTAATAAAGTATATTTGGCAGATTAATCAATAATGAAAAGACCTAAAACTGATGTTTTAAGTTGTCATAACTTAAAAGATAATGTTTGTGAATCTTTATTATTCAGTGCTGCACTTTACACAGATGACGGATGAAGACACATAAGCTACAATACATTATTATAAAGAAAATGATGAGCTCCTCATGGAAAAATGGCAGCTCACAGAAATATTAGATATATAATGATTTCTAACTGGCACTTCTCCACTGTCAGTCCTCTTTAAAGTCTTTTACCTTTTTAAGGGATTAATCTTGGTAAGTTTTTTTTATTGCAAACACTTTCTTTTATTGGTTGTAAGGGCCATTTGTCAGCTGTCAGACTACTAGAAGGGCTCACATTTGTATGTGTACTTGTAGCAGATTTCATCACTTAATGGAAGACATCAATGGAAGACAATGTGCTAATGTGGAAGCCGAATGCACCGGGTGTCTTTGAAGCCGCACAGAGTTTTTGATCACACGCTCAGTTCAATGTTTATGACATCTCACCCTTTAAGGACTGCTTTAGTAAGCAGCTGCTCCATTGCAGTCTATCACAGCAAACCACAGAGCGCCTTGACATTTAATTTAAGTGTCGGAAAAATCAATATCACATAAAAAGACCTCTTCAACTCCTTTACAATTAAATGTACAAAAGCCTGTGATCATAACTTCTTTCTGCCCGGATACACATCAAACATAAAGATGGAAACGTACTGTACGACAGATAATGTGTGGTTTACTATAAAACAGGCGTCCCCTTTGATTTCAAACAGTCTGTCCGGACATTGTGAGACAAAAACATTCAGTTAGGAGTGCGATTATCATTTGGATGCATGGATGGTCCCTGTATTTTAGAGAGGAAAACAAGACTTAAACCTCAAAGCAGGCTCTGAAGGCAGAACTGAAGTACAAGACCAGGTGACAGGCCTGTTCCAACCCTAACCCCTAACCCTAACCCTAACCCTAACTAGAGGGGAAATGAGAAACCGTCGCAACAAAAACATTGTGCATCTACCATCAGTGCATTCATCAAAAAACACTGAAATAATTGAAAACACCACTGAATTGTTAAGCATTTTGGTGTAATCAGCTGCACAAATAGATTCCTAAAGAACTCAGGTAGAAGCTTTTAGAGACGGCTGAAGGCTAAAAAGAAGAGACGTTTTGGAACTGATTTGATTTCTAAGGGGGGATATGAATGTGCTTTTGTGATTTTCTGTCATTTTTATACAGTTATGATATCAGATGTCTATGTTAAACATGGTCAAACATACAAAATAGAACGGAAATTAGGGAACACGTAGCCTCAGCCCTGCAGGGGCTTTATAGAGGCAATGACTTAGATGGACCATGGACACTTATAAACGAGTCTATATAAATAAGAGACATTAAAGTTAAGAAGTGTTTTAACTGTTCAAGATATAAAGCCATCACACTGAAATAGAAACCTGATCCTTGTAGGTAGAACAGAGAAGTCCTGTCAAGAAGGATTGGTGATGTAATGATTTCCTAAGCAAGTGTATTATATTTATTTCCTTTTGATTTTTGTCTGTAACCTCTGACGTAATGTCCTTGTTGTGTATTTGGTCTGTTTTTTGTTCTTTTGTAAAAAAAAAAAAAAAAAAAGTCAAACATCCAAAACTTGAACTTATGTAAAAATAACACCTTCAAGTCAACCAGGGCTTCAGATGCTCTGAACAGTTACTTCTCTATCAAACTGACGTCAGATTGTTCGCACACGACGACAAACAGCCGTCTGTTGTGTAGCCGTTGTTGCTGAGGTTGTTCACGTTGTCCACTCGTATATTTCGGATCAGACTTGGGCTTGAACATGTTCAGATGTATTTGAGAAGTTTATATTTTGAGTAAAGAATGAGACACAGAAGTGAAACCCTACAACTACTGTTTGTTTACGTAGCCTTCGGAAGCTTCTTGGAGCTGACCAATCAGAGCAGAGTGGGCTCATCAGGAGGAGGGCCTTAAAAACAGCCTGTTTGAGAGAGAGGCTGAACTGAGGGGCCCACCAATATAAGATAAATAAGGAGTTTTTTTACTGTAAATCATGCAAAGATATTCTAGTTGAGCCTCAGGATAAAAATATAGAGCTGGAAATGTTCATGATAACTTAAACGTTACTTTAACTAACCAAGCAGAAGGTTTTCTGAATGCAAAATGTAATCAAATGAAAATATTTTTACAAAACTAACAAAGTACAAACCCAAACCCAGAGTTAGAAACCCTTTAAGGTCATGCTTGAGATCTTAAGAAAGTTTATGATGCCAAATGGAATAGCTCAAACAGATTACCTAAAGTATACTTATATTAGAAATCAATTTCCAAGTACTTTTAAAACACTGGTTGGTGTTGACTTGGGTCTGAACACTATATATTAAGAAAAAAACATCTCTTGCATGAGGAAGCCTGACAATGAGTCCCTCAGAGTGACAAACTGTCTTCAGACCCATGCCTCATCTCATTCAGTGGCCGTCATTGATTATTTGAAATATTGCTCCGTCATTTGACAGCAATAAAAAGCTAAAATATTCAACCTTTTTGGTAATAAAATGTCCAAATCAATTGCAGCTGTGATTAAAAAGCCACAGATCAGTTACTCTGCTCAATGAGCTCTCAGAACATCAAGCACTCTCTCAATCACAGAGTTTTTCCATTTCCAAGGACGTCATTTGTTAGGACACAAGTTGGCGGTCTTTAATTAAACTCTGTGAAATGTGAAAATAACTGTGTGGTGTTTCATTAACATTTTCCTTCACTAAGGATGTCATGGCTGGTAAAGACACTCTCTAAATGTGATCAGCTACAGATTATCAATCAGTTATCAGTGAGGCTCCTTCCATCCTCTTAATTTTCTGGAATTCAGTGCATTAAATTGAATTTCCACTCAAATCGGCAGCATATCAGCAAAACAAATACATAAATTACAATAAGATATTCATCATCACATTTAAGTTGCATGAAATAGCTGTGAAGTTTGGACAATATATATATTTTTTAGCTTGTATCATGAATTATTACACCTTTAACACATCTCTGTGTATGTAAATCTTTTTTATTCAGTTATTGCAAAACTACGTCATTTTGCTTTGCTTCTTAAGTCTTTGAGTTTTCATCAGGTTTACGCCCAGAAACTACGTAGCGTTACTTGACTGCAGTGGCATCCGCTTTACACAAAACTACTCTTCAGAGACTGAAAACTTGATCACTATTATTAGTCTTTGGAGCCGTTTTCAACCAACATAACATGACGAGACTCTTTGTGGCAAAGGAACATGTCACCCAGTGCAGCTGTGTGACTCTCTGATGTGTCTTTAATAGTTTTTGAACAACAACAGAGGTCTACTGCACAGAGGAATAAGATATATCAGGCTTTGGATACACACATTGCAAACCTTGTCCTTTAAGTTACAGAAATGAAGATTTGAGATGTGACTTGAAATTGTTTGACTCTAAAAAGACCTGATTTGACATGAGACCTGAAAATAAAAACATTCAAGTATTATGTTTTGACCCTCTGCAGTCCCTAGAAACAAAATTAAAAAAACCCACAAAGAAGTCAGTAAGACCACCTATATAGTGTCTCATATTTAAATATTAGCCTTATGCATTAAAAGTAAAGACTTGAAATTGAGTTGCAATTTTCTCAAGGACTTTAAGACTTAAAACATCTCTAAATATGTAATTTGAATATCATTTTGGAAAATAAATTGTCGTATGTCACTACTGTAGCTGATGGCACATTTTTACTTCCATATATAGTCCGCTGGTCATCTGCCTCCCTGATTGTACTCTATTGATATTTCACCTCAGGCATCACTACTCCTCGTAGCCCATGAACATGTCTGTGTTGGTTTATTGCTGGTCAACTAGTGTCGCTGGGAAAAAAAAAAAGGTCCCAAAGTGATGTAGAGGTTCAGTTAGCTGCTGAGAAGGAATCCATACATTGATCTGAGCTCAAGAACACACACATACACACACACACACACTCGCAGGGGATACAACGATTTAAACTCGGAGGAATGAATCGGCTTAATGCACCAAACCAGAACAACCCATTTCCAGGGGATATTGTGTGTGTGTCTGTGTGTGGGTGTAGGGGGGGGGTGTGGGTGTGTTTGTCAATCCCCACTTTCTGTCTGAAAACGACCCTTCACATCTCCTCCGGCGAGTAAATTTAGAAAGTTTCATGTAGTGTGCTGTGTTTTTGTCTGCTGACCCTGTTATCTGTCGTGAGCTGTGAGCTTCACTATTCAACGAATCCCACCAAGACAAATCTGATGTGATCTCCACGAGCATCTGGTTGAATAATTCAAACCAGGAACATGCACAAGTCTGCAGTGTTCACGGCTATATTTAAGCTACAGGCTTCACTGTGGATATGATGATGAATATGTTTCTTGTGTGTGTGTTACAGGAAAGGTGGATAATCATGTACTGTTCATATTTTAAAGACACAATGCTTATAATAGTTAAAGCAGCTACAATCTGTATTTTCATAATAACAATGTATGGGTTGAATTGGACATGGCTCATACTGATGAACCTACAGAGAATTATCAGCAACTCTGCAGCTTTACGGAGCTTTATAGTGAGTTTCAGCTCACTGTTTATCTGTCTGGCTGCAACTTTACTGTCTCAGCGCTCTCATAGCATCATTTTCGGCTGCAGCAGGCAGCTGTTTTCAGGGAAAAAGCTCTAAAAAGCAACAGTACACAACCTGCTCAGCACCAACCAGCAAACAGACACAGTTAACTGTAGACTAGCTGGTGAACATAGTGGAGCATTTAGCAGCTAAAGAGCAAGATATTTCCTTCAGGAGTTGGTGGAGACCAAAAACAGAGCTAAAAGAGAGTGAATATTGGCCTTATGTTCACCAGGTGGACACAAACATGACTCCAAATGTATGATAATGTTGCTCCATGACTGCTGGATGTGGAAATTAGCAACTGTTGGCCAAAAAATCAGATAAATGTCGGTTTAAAGTACTTTTTGTAACTTATTTTGGTCACTTTTCAAATTTCCGAGGATCTGGCATAGCGTGATAGGCAGAATCATCTCACTAAATTGAAATTATCTTTAAACTTTTATTGATTACAGAAAAGTTAAGTTTTTGCATTAATGTGAGAAGCTCTTCTTGTCCTCTTAGATGCATCAGCTGCTGTCACCGGTGCTGAAATTTGATTTTACTATAGCTCGACCGTCTCGTGGTGAATGACAACGCGCACATTAACTTTACAGCTGCAGGGTGTGTACGAGTCAAAGTAAGAGATGAATTTTCTGGCTGTGACAGATCATATTTATTCAGGCCTCTGGGGAACATTTAAAGGGGAACAAAAGGTCAAGTAATCTCCTTTTATCCTCTTTCGGGAAAAAAGTGTTCAATGTTTCACTGTTATCAATTGATTAAAAAGAGAAAATGAAAACAAGCTACAGTTTGAATG
Organism: Thunnus maccoyii; assembly: GCF_910596095.1. Lineage (NCBI taxonomy): Eukaryota > Metazoa > Chordata > Actinopteri > Scombriformes > Scombridae > Thunnus > Thunnus maccoyii. Next base: position 21,411,184 of record NC_056554.1, read on the forward strand.
CAAACAAGTAAAATAATTTCTGTTTCAATCTGGTCATTGGTTTGTGTTGTTTGAGTTATTATGAATAATAGGAGAAGGATGTGATAAGAAAAACATGAAAGCGTTAATTAAACCAACAAATTAACAAACAAGGAAGTCGGCATATTTACAATTCAATATTCCTCTTTTCAGACAGTAAATTTACTATAATTTTATATAATATAATCTCTATATATTTTTATACAATGTAATCAGTTATATTTTATATGTATATATATAATCTTGAATTTTCAGTGTGACCTGAACATTAATAAATGGATAAAAATCAAATAATAATAAAGAAAAAAAACAATTATACAAATATTCTTGTGTAAATCAGACTTTAAAAATACCTTTTAAAGTGCAAACACAGTAGTTTAATGTATATTTTATGTATTTTCTTCAGTTTTTGTTGGTAAAGCTGATGCAGAAAATATAGAGAGAACACGAGAACAAATAAATAAGATTAAGATTAATAAAGCAACAAATTGTTTAAGTTCAAAAAAGTAAAGAAAACAACATAACAGATACATGACAATACAATAAAACAATAATGAAATTACTGATACTGTACATGTATAATTTAATTTCTCATTTACTGTAGACTTACAGTGTCTTTTTTCATCCATGGGAACATAAAAGTCATTATTTTTTACAAAAAATCTGCAGATTTGTAAAAACATTTGTAAAAACCCCAAAACAACAATGTATTACTGATATATTTGCCACTGAATATTTAAAGTTTTGTCCCCAGGAAACACAGGCGTCATTACTCCGTGTTGGTTAAATGTCATATGTTTGATCCCAGCGGAACTCGTGTATCCGACAGCGAGGACGAGACCCTGAACTCTAAAATGTAAATGCTGTGGATCCGCAGGAGGGGAAATGTACATGTCAGAGCTGCAGAGGGGAGAGATTGGATCAATACCCATAACCCCCCCCTCTCTCTCTCTCTCTCTCTCTCTCTCTATCACACACACACACACACTAATTCCTCCACATCTCCTCCTCCATTTGCACATCTGGTGCTCCATCTCCGTAACTACTCATTGACCTATGCAGCACTTCTAAATGTGTGTTTGTGTGTGTGTGTGCGCCTTCATGCAATCCCATTTATTTGTGTGTGTTATTTTGCAGGCTTGTATCAGTGACATATCTGTGTATCCACAGTATTGTATGTGTGTTTGTTTGTGTGTATCGGTTTTTTGTGTGTGTCTCCAACCCCCCGGGGAGAGATCCGCGGCGTCTTTAGCGGGTCTGTCTGACTGATGGACGGCCCTCTGAGGCCGCTATAGCAACACATTAGCTCTGATTAGATCACATGACCGGCGAGAGCGAGCCATAGAGCGAGATCGAGAGCGAGCGAGAATTTGTCATTCTTACCGCATGTTTAAATATTAATGCTTTTGTGTATTTGTACTGTAAGTACACACACACACACACACACACACACACACACACACACACTCGAATGCTGCAGAGGAGACGGTTGCAGCTGAATGTGTGCGTGTGCATGTGTGTGTGTGTGTGTGTGTGAGAGAGAGAAAAAGATCAAAGAAAAACACAGGGGAAGTGACATTTGTCAGCCATGCACATCTGTGTGTGTACATACTTTGAATGCGTGTGTGTGTGTGTGTGTGTGTGTTTCTGCTCATGTTTGTCCTTTTCAATAGATGCAAATGCGCATGTTTGTGTTCACATGTATGTGTGTGTGAGTTTTTTCTCGACGCCCCACCTCCTGTTCAGCATGGAAATGTCAAGCTGTGAGCATCTACAGTATGTTTGGTGTGTATATTTCTATGTTTCTGCAATTAAAAATTATTTTCATTATCGATTAATCAATTATTCGTTTGATCTGTAAAACATCAGAAAACAGTAAAAAACGTCCACTAGAGCACAAGATCTTAACAGTCCACAACCTTAGACAAGAAAAGCAGCAAATTCTCACATTTTTTGACATTATTGTGTAAAAAATTACATGAATGAATATTCTTTTCATCAATTAATTGATTAATGGACTGATTATCTTTAAGCGTCAGTCATATTTTTTGTGTTTTATGTGTATTTCACCATCTTCATCATTTTAAAGGCTGCATGTCTGTGAGTGTGTGTTAGCATGTGTGTGTTTCTCATTACATGTATGTCATTGTGTGCATCGGACGTGTCACACGCAGTCACATGCAGTCAGATTGTCCCCAGACGGCACCGCGCTGCATGACACGCTTGTTGCTTGTTGTCAGGACAGCCATGCCGGTAACCATGACAGTCGCGGTCGTTAGGGAGCCGTGGCAACGGATGATGACCCTCGGGACGGGAGACGCCGTCACATCCTCCTGTTCTTCCCTCCCATCGTATTCATCTGGATCTCTCTTTCTCTCATTTCCCTTCAATTACTTCTTCTCTCATCTCATCTTCTTATGTGCTTTTGTCTTTTCTCACATCAAATCAACATCAGCGCTGCGTTCATTTTAAAGCAGTGGTTTGGTTTCTCCTATATGGGAAAATTTGGTGCCCAAGAGATCGCAGTGACTCGCTTTCTCCGAACATTCATTTACTCTTTTAGTCCATTGATGTTGCAGCTTGAATCACTGCAGCGGTCTGTAGTTGACTTTGGCAGCTCATTTTTGTCCCCGTACCTGTGGATAGATGAGAGTGGTCAAAACGTAATGAATGGTCATCGTGCAGGTTGGATAGCCTCACTGTTTGTGCTGTTTGACTCCTCACACATGCGTGACATTGCAATTATAGCTTAAGCAGCATTTATTTAGAAGAAATTATTGATCTCAAACCTTTGTGCTTCTTTGGTGCAGACCTCTTCCACTCACCGGTGTCCAGAAGATACTGGTATCATATGAATCTAGGTGATCTAAGGCATCCATTGGTACCAACCGTGTCATGCTAGCTTGTTGGGAAGGGGGCTAAATAACGCTCCAAAGCTAAGCTAAATTTTGATGAGGGAAAAACTGGCATGGCCATGTTCAAAGGGGTCCCTTGACCTCTCGCCTCAAGATATCTGAATGAAAATAGGTTCTATGGTTACCCACGAGTCTCCTCTCTACAGACATGTCTACTTTATGCTAATCCCATGCAGTTTTGGGCAAAAACCCTGCAGTATTAATGTGTTATCATTCGCCTATTCTAAAAATGGTGTATTTGAATATTTCTGCATACTGGGGTCCCTAAACACTCTTGGAATTGCATAAATTGGGTCTGACTGGAAGGCTGAGACTCTTGTGGATCCATTGAGCCAAACTGTATTCATGCGTGATTATGTTAGTCCCCATTGTAGCCATTTCATAGTAGTTAGACCGTTTTTTGAATCTTGACCTCACTGTATAAAATGACCTATTGTGACCTCTAGGATAATCACAGCCTCATGAAACTTTACAGCCACAAACTACAGACTGAGGACATTAAGAAGATGTGCAGCTTTACAAGGTATATTGACAAGTTCTTGATACCGAATCTCAGCATAAATTTTTCTGTGGTGTTCCTCGAAGTCTTGGTGTCTTAATGTGGTATTTTGGAGGGATTTTTGACCATTTTATCAATTCTCAAGTGGTCAAAAATGGTTAAACTTTGCACCAAATCTGTATAACAAATGGTATCAACTTATGAGACATAATTGAGCATGGGAACGGCCATCATATACTTCCATCATAATGCTCTAAACCCTTATACACTCTTTCAAAACTGAAATAGGTGCCTGACCAAAACACAATTAGTGTAATTAGTTAATCAGTTAATTACAGATTCATTATTAGAAAAACTTGACACACAGTGCTGAACTGCATCTCAAATGAATCTTCAGGCTTCCAGCTTTCACATGATGTATTTCACTTCTATGTGGCAGATACTGCTGACCTGCTGTCTCCCCCTAAACATCCCCTGTTTCCCCCCGAAAAATGGGTCTTTGGTAGGGGGGCGGGAGTGGAAGAGGTTAATGTCTGCCTAAAGTTTACACAGAATCCTTGCTGAGATTAATTGTTTTTTACTTGTTCTTTGTTTTAAATCAAAAATGTTTCTTTCCCCTATTGCTTATGTTTAGACAACATTTACCATTTGAGAATTTTAATATATTTTGTTAAAAATAGATGTGTAGAAACTCCTTCAGAGTTTATGTCAACAGAAACTTAGGTACTTGTATGGAAAAGTGTTTGGAGTGTAACTCAGACGGACTACAGATTGAAAGCAGGCAGAGGACTTGGTGGGCTGGGTTTGATCGTGATAGTGTGATCTCACATAAAACCACTTTGAACCAACCTTGAGCTTAAACGTTTGCCAGACTCATGCATGTATGTCGAGACCAGAAAATACACTCAACTGACGGTTCATTAGATCCATTAAGCTGATACAACAGTCTGATTTAGAGACGTGTTGATTCATCTTAATGGTCATTTTGGAGGATGTGGTTTGTGCTGGTGAGCTGTACTGTGTTTTACTGGTGGGTGAGGTGTCTAATATCTAGAGCTGTAACGATTAGTCGATTAACAGAAAATGAATCGCCAACGATTCTGATAATGGATTAATCATTTGAGTCATTAAAGGACTGAAAATGATCAATGTGATTAATTAATGTGAATGTTTTCTGGTGTCTTTAGTCTTCTGACAATAAAGTTAATATCTTTGGGTTGTTGACTGTTGGTCGGGATGAAACAAGACATTTGAAGTTGCGTCTTGGGTTTTGAGAAACGAAACATTTTATGGATCAAACGACTAATCAATGAGTAGAGAAAATGATACTGTAAACGTCATGTTAGAAACATTCGTCATTGTAACTGAGGGTAACTTTCCTGCTCACAAGTTAACCTCAGTTTGATAATGTTTGTTTGATTGTCTTCTCAAAAGTGATCAGAGCTTCTCAACATCTCACAAACCTTCGCAGTCTCTTCTGACCGAAAACCTTCATGTATAAGAACAAGTTCGTTACGTGAGATTGTTTCCACTTTTGTTTTAAAGATTTGAAGATCTCAACCTGGCGAAGCGTAAGAGCGTCTTAAGCCCAGTTCAGACCAAAGATGCATGATGAGACGAGTTGAAAGTTAACAACTACTGCTAGTTTACACCAAATCGACTAGACGAGAAGTTGTATCGTCTCCATAACAACGACTTTCTGTACTTCCGTTCTAACTGACGGCTTTTCAGGGTTTTTTTTGTTTTGTAGCTGGATATAATTTGTAGCACCTTAAAATATGAATGAGGATTGTGATAGTGAGTAACTTGTTACAGTCTGAAACTCTTCCATTTCGATCGGCTGACAGTTTACTGACTTGACCAGCTGACTTTGCTACTGATTGGCTGTTGAAACAGGTGACATGTTTTACGTTCTAAAACCAGCCACTGGCGTCATCTCTAAGCTAATCTTTGTTCTAAGGGTTAGGGTTGAGGTTAAACTGAGCCTTACACATACACATTTTCTGGAACATCTAAGAGTTAAATATATGTCTCTATCTTTCTTTTGTCCCTTTCTGATGTCGTTGCATCTTCTCTTCTGTTTAGTTGAGTTCATTGTGGCTTTATTGACATGACAACGATAACATTAGTTTGTCAAAGCATCAAACCTGAAGAGAAAACAGAGTCATCTTCCTCCTTCTTCTCCTTCTCTTTTCTTCTACTCATTGTCTTTTTTCCTCTATAGTTCACACTTCTTCACTCGTATCAATCTCCAAGGACTTTGATTACACTCTCTTTATTAACTGTTTTCCAAGAGTATGCGTTTGCGTAACTGAAAAAAAAAAAGAATTCAGTGAGCGAACAGTTAAATGACTCACTGTCTCTTCTTCTTCTTCTGTGCGGCAGTCAGTCGTTTATCTGGCAGTGTCTTCCTCATCCATGAATATTTAGACTTTTTTTTTTTTTTTCCCTTCATGTCACTGAAGCAAAGACACGCTGATATATTCACAGTTTTGTGCCTGGAACGGCTCGTATTAAAAACAGTTTTTCACATTTGAGGAGGAAGTGAATCTCCTCCATCTGTCTCCTTTTCTGTCTGTGTCTTTCATTCCTTTTTGTGTCTTTTTTTTTTTTAAATCTCTCGTCCACCTTTTTTGCTTAAGAAAAGTTCATTTACAAAACTGCTGGTGTATTTCTGAGTAAACCTTGCTGTAATTTCAAAGAAACAAGCTATAAAAGTCACCTTGTCTTTCCAAATGTATTTTCATTTCTGTCATTTTAAGGTGTCAATCATTTTTCCTCAGTGATATCATTTTCTTGATATTCTTTTTTTTTTGACATTTTGACAACTGCAGCCTGACAGGACTTTAAAAAAAAAAAAGACAGCTGACTCAGTACATCATTCTTCTGTCCTTCTTTTTCCTTGATTTTTTTTCTTTTATCCTCTTTGCTTGGCAGCTTTTTACGATCAGGATTTGATGTTTTTGTCATTTCCCTGCCAGCAGCCGAGTCTGTAATGAGTTCCAACGCACTAATAGCTACTTAATGGACAGAAGAGATCGCTTTTTTTAAATCTTTTTTCTTTCTTTTTTTTTTATTAGTAAGACAGAAATGGAACTTAATTTCAAAACCCACTTCATTAAAAGTTACTTAAGCTGATACGGATCAACGTATGAAAAACAACCATCGGCGCAATCTGGAAAATCCATCATGCAGCCTCTCCTGCCGTAACGGGAACAGACTGTTCACACTCTCTTGACACGTTCATGCTGATGATGTATAGGCCTCATTTTTCTTGTTATTTATCTTTGTGGAAAAAATGATTCCAGCCCTTTTTTTTTTTAACTGCCTGGTTGATCAGCTGCAGCTATGTGAACACGGAGACTAAAGATGTAAAATGAGACAGTTTTTTCCCCAGAAAAACATCAGGATCAGTTGTTTAAGCGTCTAGGAGCGACATATATTTATGTTCAAGTGTTTATCAGCAGTCATAGTACTTATGATGTGGAGTAAAGTAAGAAATATTGAGACTGATGTAATGGATGCAGGTTTCTGTTGTGTTCTGGTAGATATTATCGTTTTGGCTCTGCTTCCAGTTTCGTAATAATTAGGGATGTGCAGAGATTCCAGTATTTGTATTTGTTGAGGCAGCAAAATTATTTGTATTTGTATTTGAATAAAAGTGGAAAGAGGCTTAAAAATCCTGATGTAGGAGGTCCCCACATCTGGTCTTGAACTAGAGGCTCCCTGATCATAGACGACTGTGCTGATTACTGAGCTAAAACTTTACTCATCGCCTCTTTGCAGACAGACCTCTAACTAACAAATATTTTTAAAAATATTTGTATGAAACAAATATTTGTATAAAACCCACTATTTGTGCTTTGCCGAATAATGTATTTGTATTCAGGCACACCCCTAGTAATAATACAAAAAAAGTTAGTTTTAGTTGTTTTTTCTTTTCATTTAGTTTTAGTTAAAATCTCACTTAAGGTTGTTAAAAGCTCAAAACTAAACAGGTTTTTGTAGATAATTGATGTAAGAATGTAAATATATATCAGAAAGATTCAGTGAATGATGAATGACTCAATTTCTTTATGAAGTAAATGATATTTATTGAACAAGAATGATAGATGAAGGTGGAAAAGTCTTTGGCGATTAGATCCCCATCGTGATGTCGCTGGATATGAAAGGGGGGAGGTGCATGCGAGAGTAGTATAGGATAACCCCCCGATGGAGTCTAGACACTGGTGGTGGTGATGAAGAGGCGTAGATCTTGGTGGTGTAGGTAGCGGCTTCTGGTGAACTCGGGCTTGGTGCTGAGGTAACAGAGCGGAGATGACAGCTGACAGCGACAGGGAAGGAAAACGGATTTCAAAGTTTGACAGGTGAGCCGTGATTGGTTCTTAGAAATCGTGGAGCGATCTGATTTGATAAGTAGGAGTGATGCCCCTAAACAGCTGATGAGAAAGCGAGAGGAGGAGGAGGAAGCGTGGGGAAGAAAGAGAGGAGAGGGAAATGAATGAATGGTTAAAGATAGTCTTCCTGTCTGAATTTAAGCTTCATGTGAGGAGAAAGGAGGAAAAAAGAAGACGTGTTTATGAAGAGAAGATGAAGGGATGGCAGGTTGAGGGATGAGGAAGGTAGAAGAGGAGGAGATAGACGGAGAGAGGAAGATGAATGAAAAGGGAAAAGAGGAAGAGAAGGGAGAAGCAGTGGCTCCTTCAATTTTTCAAGCTGAATATTTCACTCCTTTCTTTACCTTTTTTCTACTTCGATCTAACTTTGTCTCCCGTCACTCTCTCTCTCTCACCTCCTTCCCTCTCCTCCTCTTCCTCTCTCTCTCTCTCGCCTCCTTCCCTCTCCTCCTCCTCCTCTTCCTCTTCCTCTCTTTCCCTCTCTGACCTCATTTTCTCAGCTCATCTCTTCTCATTTCACTTGCTTCAACTTTAAGTGCAAAGAGCTTTACCGCCCTTCACCTTGACCCGCTGCAAATTTACATCAACACACACACACACACACACACACACACACACTCACACACACACACACACACACACACACACACACACACACACACACACACACACACACACACACACACACTCAGGTCAGGTAACTCTGGACACTGTGTTTACAGTGTAACGCTGCGTTTGTAGCTGAATGATCCATAATTAGAAACCCTGTTCTGCTGCTGCTGTCACAATAACAATAACAGAATGTGGACGCTTTTATATGGTGTGTGTGTGTTTGTGTGTGTGTGTGTGTGTGTGTGTGTGTGTGTGTGTGTGTGTGTGTGTGTGTGTGTGTGTGTGCGTGTTGACTCGAGACTTGAGTGCAGACATCACAGTAAGAGCTGCTATTGTCATCTCTGTTGTGAAGGAGTATGTGGCTCTGTATGTGTGTGTGTGTGTGTGTGTTACAGTGTGTGTGTGTGTATCTCCGGGAAATAGCGGCTTCAGATCAAAGGAAGCCGTCGAACGTCTGGCTGCTGTCTTCCTGCCTAATTAACCCAACACACACACACACACACACACACACACACACACACACACACAGACAAGCAAAGGTTGTGTACTGGGGAGACTAATTAGCCTGTGGCCTGTTTTTATGAACTTGCTCGCTTGCCTACGTGTGTGTGTGTGCGTGTGTATGTGTGTATTTTTTTCACAGTAATCATAACAGCTCTTTGATTATGTAAACAAGGTGACTGACATATTTGACCTTGTACACTAACACGTGTGAGTGTTTTTTATGACACTGATCTTATTGATAACCCATCAGTCTCCAATTAGAGCCCGAAGTAACAGGTCAAAAAATAAAATGTCATGATATGAAGTGATTTTAGTTTGCCTGCAGGCTTTTGGATAATTGTTTAAGACCATTATACATAAAATACAAGTTATCCCACACAGATGTTGACGGCTAGTACGAGATGATTCAGCTGAGTCGATCAGTTTCATCAGAAACAGGTTTGTGTTTCTTTACAAAAACATCAGCCTGATATCTGCAGACTGCTGCTAGCTGTAGTGTTAGTTCCTGTAACCAGAGATGATACTTCGTCAACAAGCCGAGAGCGCAGACCAGCGTGCAGAGTCGTTTCCAGTCTGTCCTTCTCCAGACCAGATAGCCAGAGACGGCTCGCCACCTGCAGTCATCACAGTCCTGTAAACTGCAGCAGGTGAACATGAAGTTTAACTGTTCATCACATCACAGCTTAACGGGAATGTCATGACTCAAAACGGCTCATGTAGCAGCTAAAAATTTACTTTTTGTGCATATTGTAATAACATGATTTTCACAATGTACACATTTTACACATCATGCTTTAAATCTAAACAACAAACTGATCATTTGTTGACGACACACTCCATTTTTTTGTCTTTTTTAGGCAACAAAAACTGGTTAAAGTTAGGAAAAGGTCATTTAAATGTTTTAAAGAAAGCAAAATGAACTATTGGTAGAAGAGTAAAAGTGTGTGTGTGTGTATATAACACCCATATGGACATATATGTGCTGCTATAACAGCCTCGGCTCTGTTGGGAAGGTTTCCCACAAACACAAGATGTTGGAACCTGGCTGCTCCCGTTCAGCCACAAATAAAAGACGTCAAATTTTAATAACTATCTAAAAATATTTCATATATCAAATCAGGGGAAAATACAAATGAATGAAGAGCTGAATCATTTTTCCTTTAGGAGCACCTTGAGGTTTCCTGTGTGAGAAAATAATTGAGCACTTGACTTCTTTGTAGTGTTTACACATATTGATATTGTTTTCCTTGCTGTTGAGTAGCTTCTAATCAACTGATTCGAACGATTAGTCATACAGTATATTATCATATTCAAAATGAGTGACTCAGAAGTCGTTACCGAGGTTACGGGAAGAGCGTCCCTCGCTTCGTTCACTTCCAGCTCTGATGCATGACGAGCCGAGGGATCGGACAGACGGACTCTCGGTTACAAAACTGCTGCTTTTAACCCTTTGAGTTGCAAGAAAACCACAGCTGCTTTCTGACTGGTCGACTCCCAAGTATTGTTTCCATGGCGATGCCTCTGCCTCCTTCTGTCATGACTAAGCACCGCGAGAGACAGGCATGTTTGTGTGTGTGTGTGTGTGTGTGTGTGTGTGAGAGAGAGAGAGAGAGAGGAAAAAAAAACACTTTGACAAGGGTTTTCAGTTTTGTTTGACACACACACACACACACTTGAACGTGCTGAGAATTTAAAGGTGTCACTGCGTTCCCCAACACACACACACACTTACACACTTACACAAACTACACACCCTGACGCCGCACGTAGATGTGATAATAGCTCAATTTATCACCGTTTAGGAAAATTCCCACTGTGTGTACGTGTATTAGTGTGTGCGTGTGTGTGTTTGTGTGTGTGTGTGTGTACATCTCACTCCCTTAATGCCAGATCCAATGATGCAGATCAGGAAACACTGACTCACTGTACAGACAAAGTCACACACACACACACACACACACACACACACATACAAACACACACTTACTGATACTTTTGTTTCAGTTTTTTCAACCTTCTCATTTGCATGCAGAGATACACACACACGCATACACACACCGAAACACGGCGACGAGGCCAATTAAGAAGACTGATGTAGCGCAACAAATTCAATTAAAGCTCATTGTGTAATTGCGTATGACTAAATTAAAGGCAGGAAGGAGCGAAGGAAGGAAGGAAGGTAGGATGGAAAGAGGAGTTAGAGGTCTTAACATTTTATTTTTATAGTTGCAGTTTTTTGGCTGTTTACTGTAACTTTATTATTGTGTATTACAATAATTATTTTATTTAGAGTGATTCATCATGTAGGCCTACAAAAATTCAAAAAATGGTGAAAAATATCCATCATATTTTCCTAGAGACCAAGATGACATCTTCAAATGTCTTGTTTTATCCGAGTAACAGTCTTGTATCCAAACACATTCAGTTTACAATGATATAAAGTAGAGAAAAGCAGCAAATCCTCACTAAAGAAAAGCTTGAACCAGAGGACGATTGTTGACGATTCTTGTTTAAAAAGTGACTGAAAAGATTATTTGATTATCAAATCGATTGACTAATACATTAAAACCTTACTATGTGCGTGTTCTTGTTTTTCATGATGAATGTTCCTGTTTTTGCTCTGCAAAGTTGCAGAAACAGCAAACGTAGCAGCTAAGATTAACGACGGGAGACCAGTACATGCATTAGAGGAAGTAAGGAGGTAATAAAGGTCAGAGACAGGTCAGAAGGGTGACATCTCGATTTAGGGACCTACAGCTGGCCAACCAATTAGAGAACTGAGAAAATGTCATGACCATCTGTAGAATATGTCTGTAAACATTAGAAGAAGTATGAGACGCCCATTTGTAAGGTATATAAACCAGTTGTGAATGTTCTGAGATGAGCCTTTTTCTCTGTAACCCTGTTTGTGTGTTGCACTGTGAAATGCTCCTTCTTGTACAAAAAATAAATTCAACTTAAACTTTGATACTTAGGATCCAGTCTCCATTATTTAAAGGTCATTGAGAAGAAATTCTTTTAACACGGGATAAAGCAGCACCTGCAGGACACTAAGGCCCTTATTGTTTCTGTGGATGTTGTGCTTTAATGGTGCATATTCTCATATTAAATTAGAATTAAATGAACACAAACCAGGTTCAGGCGACACAATCTTTTTGTGTCACTGTGTCAAATTGAGCGACTGTAGAGTCATACATTGCCCGACCAATCATAGCTTTCCATTGAGGAACAAGAATGTATACAAACAATGGCATCCGAAGCAGCGTGTATGATACTGGCTGTCTGGTTGCCATAGCGCCACAGACTTTTCCCCTGTTTCACGGTTCCACCTCGCAGCATAAACAGCAGCCACGTCATTCCTCTTTCAAGTATGTTTACAGTTGTGCGCTCTGTGCACCAACTGGTCAACGTCAAGTTGCAGAAGTTGTCATACGAGGCGTCGAGAGAATGTAAAGAAATTCTGACATGCTGGTGTTTTTGTCGGGATATCTTGAGGCGCCCCAGATGCAGCATCAGTCGTTGTCCACTATGATACCCTACAAGAGATAAACCAATCAATTGTGGCAATCGATGCCCATTTATATTCCCGAGGGCCAACGTCTGATATCGTCTAGTCTGATCTTGGTATTAGTTGAGTTCTGGGGCCATGTTTGTTGTACAGAGAGTAAAGCTCTAAATAAACCAACTCGATTCGAGGTTGTGATGAAGGAGAAAAAAGTTTCTGTGGAGAGAATGAAGAGAAGGTTTGTAAGGGGGGGGGGAGTAAAAACAGGACGACACTGGTCTTTAGGGTTAGGGTCTGTACCAGCTGTTACTTCCTCTGCGTCTTCAGGGTTTTTACAGTAACTGTCCTGCATCTGGAGGAGTCATAAGTCACTGTTTCTCACATGTTAAGCAAAGCTGGCTGAACAAATCCACCAGGAATTCATTGATTGGTTTAGATTAAATTGGATTTGGTCATTTAAAATGTAGTCTGTAACAACTTGCAGTTCACATTGATTTAAAATGTAATTAGACGTTCCCTCAGGTTTGTCCCGTGAGTGTATTCTGCTTCTTGGCAGCAGCGTGGTCCTATTTGATACTTCAACACATGTGCTGCAGATAAAAAAACAAAAAACAAACAGAAATTTCCCTTTTTGTACAATTTTAAGTCTCAGTCCAGGTTGCGTTGAGTTTCTAATCACGGCAGCTTTACAAGAGCTCCATCATCAGCATCCAAAAATAAACTTTTTGTCTTTCATGCCAACTGAAAAACCAACTAACTGCCAAAAGATTTTTTACTTTTCCAGCCAAAATAACAAGAATGTGTCACATCAGGAACTGGCTCAAGTGCTGAATAAATAGATGAGTAGAAGTTTGAATTAAATCTTACTCACTACAACAGTGAAAGTTTCCTCAAGTGCAACAGAATTTAAATGAGAGCAATGAAAACAAAGAGTTACTTCAGAGGACAGTTTGTTGTTCATGAGGTGTTTATTAAAACTCGGCTGTTATTTTGAGTGCTGTGACCTCTCTGCATGAAAAGTAAACCTTAGAAAGAAAGTAGAAAGACAACAATGGAGATGGAGGGAGAGAAGGAGGAGGGAAGTTGTTAATTAAATCAAACTCTGGCTGAAAGGAGGAGAGGACAGAGGATGAATAGAAAGGCTGAGGCAGAAAAAGGATGGAGAGGAGGAAAGAGGATGAACGAGGGATTGTTCAGGATAAATCATGAAGGACAGAAGGAGGGATGGAAGAATAAGGAGAGAGGAATGAAGGATTTATGAAGGAGGGAGCAGGACAGAGGAGAGAGAAGAGGGATGAAGGATAGAGGGAAGAGATGACAGAAGAGATGAATAAGAAGACAGAGAGGTGGAGGAGAAGAGGTGAGGGATGCTTGAGGGATGGTGGGATTTATTGGAGGGGAAGAGGTGAAGGATTACAGGAAAAAAGAAATTTAGAAGGAAGAAGAGAAGTAAAAAAAGTTAAGAGAGGAAGGAGAGACAACAGGAAGGACGGATGAATCGGAAGAACAAGAAAAAAAGGCTTGAGGAAGAGGAGAAAAAGTGGGATCAGAAGAGAAAAGGGTGATGCAGGGGCTGAAGGAGAAGTGAAGGAGGTCTAAATTAGTCATGGTGAAACAAAACCAAAGGCGAAATGGAGGGATGATGGAGGAACGAAGGAGAAGAAAAGAGGAGGAAGGGGGGGGAATGGGGGGGGATAGAGGGATTAGAGACGGAGGGAGACAGAGGCAGATGCTCCCCCAGGATTTTAGGTAGCGGTGGGGTTGAGATATTTTCAGTTCAGCTGGCGGTCTTCTATCCCCAAATGCCGAATGCCTCTTGGTTCCATATTTAGAGCGTTATACAACAAAAGGATTGCATCATCTGCCAACATGGTTTTATTCGCCAGAATTTTCTCTGTTTCTCTTCTCTCTCTGCAGCTCCAGGCCTCGTCGCGCCTCATGCCAGGCGGAGGTTGTAAATAAAAGTTTGTTTGTAATTACCTCGCCCTGTTAAATAAAGGTTAAATGAGAAGAAAAGCTGTTTTGCATGTTCTGTAAAGCCTTTAGAGGAGTCCTTTTTGTTTTGTTTTTTTTGTCTTCCACCGTGTCGTATCTGCAGCTTTAGTTTTGTTCCTCTAATCCAGTCTAGTTGTCTAGTAGACTTGTTATGTTGTTTAAGTTGAGGTGAGACACTGTAAGGACCAAACCTGCACAAATTTGTCATTTCTATTCCTCGTTACTGCTGCATGTGTTCGAGACTTTAACCCTGCCACTGTTAAACTCGACTAAACTAAAAGTTCATCAAATCACCGCATTCCTAATCGTGAACATCTCCACTAATTTCTTATCATCCTCAAGTGAGAGTTACTTATTGACTCTCCTTCTACAGATCCTGGGAAAGTTTGCTGTAAGGATTTGAACCCCTATCTCAGTCGACTCTAAACTGTTTTTCTGTTTTTTAGCCGTAGAGAAAAATGCATGTTATCATTTCCCAGAGCCCAAGGTGACCTATTCATATAGATTAACAGTGCAAAACTCACAGATATTCAATTTACTATCATATATCATTTGACAGCAAAAAGCCCTCAAGTCCTCACATTTGATAAGTTGAAACAAGATCATGTGATAATGATAAATGATTGACACAATCGATTAAAAAAAGTCAAAACATCAACAAATCATTGAAGCTCTGCTGACATTTGTGCCTTTTTAGACTCTGTCTAAAAAGAAACATTCTACCAAAAGTGGCTAAATGTGAAAAAGAATTACAATCCCTGATCTGTAAAACAAAGTTTAAACTTGGTCACGTGATGATCGCCGACAGCCAAAACTTTGTGTGTCTCCTGGCTCTAATGAACTCTTCACCGAGCGTAGAAATGTGGCTTCCATGTTCAGCATGTGCTCTCAGTGGAGTACTAACAATCTGATTTCCTGTTTGTGTGTAAATCCAGCCAATTATGTGTTCAATCCTGTCGTTGTATCTGCCAACCCCCCCTCGTCCTCCCCTGCTGGCAACGCCCCGCACCGTAAGCTGCTCCATCAGCTGGAGAAAACCCTGCAGGCTACGCTCCAAGTCCTCCTCCATCCTCCCTCCGAAGCTGCCGTCCTGCAGAGCAGTTTCAGACTCTTCAGGTTACGTTTTCAGGGTCGAAAGTTGTTTGGGGACTAATTAAGATTCCAATTAAGATTCCCCTTTTGCCCTTTTTCATCAAAGCGGCGGCACTACAGTCCTCCAAAAACAACACAACACATTGGGGTTTGTCTTCCCAGGTTATCTCTCCAGAACATGAAGTGAGGGCACTCATTAAGAATCACCTCTTCTTCCTCATCTGCTACTCCTCCTTTCTGTATCCCCCCTCCCTCTCCCCTCTATTTTACCCCTTTTTCTCCTCTGTTTTACCCAACATGTATTTATTATTGCTTCTTTTATACCTTTTGAATTTCTTTTAGTTCCAGAAAAAAGAATTTAATACAATGTAAAAATGAACTGCACACCAGTTCTTCTTTTCTACTGAAGTGCGTCAACCAAGTGCGTGACGTTTCGCCCCGTCGTCTTCATTACTTCCCTGTCTTACTCCTCTGCTCTCCATTACTCTGCTTATGTCATCCTCTAATCTGTCTTAAGGACTATTTCTGTCTGAGGGTCAGGAAGTCCAAGGACATATATGTCATATAAGTTCTTCTACAATCAATCAAAAGAACAGAAGAACTTGTCATTTTTATGTTGTAAGTTTAAGTTAAGTTGTATGTTCTTAACTTTAGATTGCCAACTAAGAAAATCAGTTTTCTAAATTTGTGGTAGCAAGATCAAAAAAACACAAAATGTATGCATTAGTAGTCAAATAAAGTATAGAAAACTCAGCTATGTACTTTTAATGTTTGTCTTTGTTTAGCGCTTTTTAAACTGTCCCCTCTTACATACATGGTATCAATTTTTCAGCACAAACTCAGCTATACTGTAAGTCTAATTTATCATTTGGTCAATTTAGCAAAGTGTAAAGCTACCAGGAACCCAAATTACAAGAAAAATGACACAGGCGCCTACAAAAATGTATAAATTGTTAGTGATAATCACTCAAAATATTATCATAAAACTTCAGGGTTGTAAAAATATATCACTATTCTTAAACACAAATACAGCAGAAATATGTGAGAACTAAAACTATTGGTTATAGTTTTACATGTAATTTTCATGAAAATTACATGTAAATTACATGTAATTTACAGTTAATTTACATGTCAAGTGAGTTAATCCCAAGTTGGTTTTGTGCCTAATTTAATCACAAATATAAAATACATCTGTTTTACGTGTAAAATCTGCATGTGAAAAAAGTAACTGGTAACTATAGAAATACAGTATTTCCCTCTGATGTGTAGTGGAGCCGAAGTATAAAGTAGCATAAAATGGAAATATTCAACCTCTTACCTCAAAATTGTACTTAAGCACAGTACTGGAGTAAATGTACTCCACTACTGGTTTTATGGTGGAAAAACAGGAATGAGATACTGTGTAAAAGACACCTGGTAAAATACTTCATGTTCCGTTCGGTGGTAATTTAGAGTTTGCAGAATTCAAACGTTCAAAAAACACACTGAACTGTGCTTGTTAAATCTAACAATGCAGAGAAAAGATGTATAACTGGTCGTTGGCTCACAGCAGAGGGTGAGTCAACGGGACGTTGGTCCAGGAATTAGAGCCAGAACAGTCCTGTGCTTTTTCCTGTTTTATTATTATTTCTGTAACAGAACCCCTTGCTGCGCCGACACTGCAATACATGAGCAGGCTTGTGTGTGTGTTGTTTTTTTGTGCTTCTGTTGGTGTGAAAACCCCCTAATTGACAACATTTTTAATTTGAGTGTATTTGCACTCCTGCAACACATCACCCAGCAGGCTCCGAGTTCTCAGGTAACGTTTAACTGATTACAATTTGGGAAATCTGTCATTAACATTAACATTTTCTTGTGTCCTGCAGATTACTGTTTTGTACCAGATTTGGCTCCGTAAGTCTGTTTTGTCTTCCACATATTTCATTTTAATTTGTCCTGGGAGCTTTTATCAGATGGTTTTATCCAAAGAGCATGTTAGGACTCGTTGACTAGACAGTCTCTTTAACTAAAAAGGCAGGATTTAGCCACATAATGACCTGTAACAACAAATTATTACATAAATATGCATTTCAATATCTCAAAAGGTCCATTATCATTTCCCGATAGGAGCAGAAATGGTAAATATGTTACGCAATGAAGCTCATATTATCTAACACATGTGAATACTTCATTTTTTAACAATGCACTGTAGGATATTTTGCTTTGTGTTAGACTCTTTTATGCAAACACATCTCTTTATAGACAGGAGGAAAAGGGCAGGATGGAGGGAGGGGAGGTGAGGGAGGAAGACAGGCTGTCGCAAGGGAACGGAGGGAGGAAGAGAGAAAGAGAGAGGAAGAAGAGGAGGGAGAAAGAGAGGTTGTGAGGAGAATGCAGAAGCAGGAGAGTCGATGATAGACGAAGAGAGAAACAGATAAAGAAAGATCAATGACGAGAGGAAGTAGAGAGGCACAAGAGTTAGAGAGGGAAATGTGAAATTTAGAAAAATGCAGGAAAAGACTTTTTTAAAAGCAGAGAAAACTGATTCAGCAAAAAAAAAAAAAATATAACCCGAGAACATATTAGACTTTAGTGAGTGAGAGATGCAGAGAGAGAAAGTACAGAGTAACAGATAGAGGGAAGAGAGTTTGATGAAGTACAGAGAAGATGGGCCGAGACAGTTGGAGAAAAACTACCAGAGGGCACCAGAGGAGTGATGGAGTGAACTCAGAGAGGACGAAATAAATGGCTAAAGTAATGCAGGAATATTGCGGGGATGAATGAAGGGATAGTAAAAGTGTCTCGGAAAGAACGGGAGATCGAAGTGGGAGAGAGGTTGAGAGAGAGGGAAAGAGAGAGAGAGAGATGATATCACAGTAGCAGCAGAAGAACAGAGAGAGAGAGAGAGAGAGAGGAATCGAGGCGAGAAGATGAGGAAAGATACGAACAAGATGAGGTGGCAGATAGCGGATGGGGTCACCTTTAGGGTGACAGAGGAGAGAAAGATCTCTGCTGTCAGTAAAGGTGACAGAGCAGAGAAAGATAAAAAAAAAAAAAGAAGGTGAGATTAATGGAGTTAAGGAGGGGGGTGTAAAAGAGCTGAGTGGACAAGAGAGGAGAGAAGAGGAAGATATTTATTTATTTATGTAACATTTATTTTTATATTACATTGGACCATTTCTTTAGCATGAGCTAGTTCGCAACACCCGTCCTTAATGCGCCTTTAAACAAATATGTAAAACTCAAAGGAAACAGAGAAGTACAAAACATAATGAGAGGGTTTACATGCGCGCTAGTATCCTAATTTGGGTCTTTTGATCATATCCTGGAAGGTTTTTACATGGAATATGAGAAATATTCATATCCTTGTTTACATGATTCTGACAATATGTAAGGTTTCATAGACTGTATAAAAAATATGGACGTAGTTACCGTGACGTCACACGTTGGTTTCTGAAGATCGGTTTTGAAGCTCAAAGTGAGCCGCTCCGGCTGTCGCCATCTTGGCAGTGCGTGATGCTGCCTAACTCCCAGCCAATCAAAAATGGGCAAAGAGGCGGGGCCGAACGGCTGAAACAAGCCACCTAGTGGCTGGCAGACCTGTCACTCAAAGCAGCAATGTCTTTCATTATGCATAACTTTACTTGTTTAATAAAATTTAAACGGGTGAGTTATAAAAAAATTCACCCCCCGTACAGTTGTCATGAAAGAGGAAATTAGCTACAGAGACCAAAACCGTCTTTTGTACCAGGTTGTAAACATGTTTATTTCTGCTGTAAAGTTGGGCATTTTAACATGAGGGTCTATGGGAATGACTCGCTTTTGGAACCTCAAGTGTCCTGCAGTTTTTGGCACTTTCGCATTGGTTTCATTTTACAGCCCCGGTGGTTGCAGCTTGGTAGGTTTCTAATAAACCGTGTACAGTTGTATCTTGATTTCTCACCATCTCAACCACTATATGTTCTGTAGACACCCGGATCAGGTTTTTACTTGCAACATTATCTTGTTTTCTATTGGAGCACTCCAGGTAGCATATCCAGGTTTCACAAAACTGTCTTATCCTGTAGAATCATGTAAACAGGGATACAGGGATATTAATAACCATGTAAACTCCATATCCAGAATATGATCAAAACTAGTTGAAAGCAGGATACTGGTGCGCATATAAATGCACTCAATGATACAAAGCCGACTACTTTAAATTCCTTTTATGTACGACTAAATTGTTTTCCCAATTATGTTATGTTAACAGATGTAATTGCTGCCTGGATTATTCAATTTATATGAATTAATCTACAGTACCAGAGAACAAAAAGTATAGACCTGAAAATGTACAAAAACAATAAAAACTTAAATAAAACATGGTTTGAAGAAAGTTCGGAAGACGGTTGTTATGATCATCTTCACCTTGAGATGCTTTTGGGAAATGAGGTTCTGGTTATTTATGTATTTATGGACATGTTTAAGTTTTGTTATTGAAGGATATGAAAGCACAGATGAAGTAAAATCAGGAAGTCAAGAGGAAGAAAGAGAAGCTACAGAGACGACGAAGTAAAAGTGAGTGTTCAGATTGAAAAAGAGATAAAAGGTCAGAGTGGAGATAGAGAGATGGAGGGAAAACAATGTCAAAGAAAGAGTGATGGAGACGCGTTCGGTGTTGAAAGGAAACATTTTAAAGAACTACTGGAGAGGTTGTTGAAGAAGAGAGTGAAGAAAATGTTAAAGGATGAGTGATGAAGAGCGAGAGCCACCCACATAATAATAAAAAAGCAGTAAACGCTCGGCTCTTAAGTTCTGGCTCGCAGCACTTTCTCTCATTAGACGTCCGGCTTTATTGCTTAGTGGCTGAAGAAGACAAGACACTTTCTGCTTATTCCTGTTACATGCTGCTGTTTGACCCTCAGATATATATATATATATATATAATGTCTGCAGATGATACATGTGCTTCATTAAAAACGGCGCGTGATTACGGGAAAATCCTCCTCCTTTACATGATGCTAATCTCATGATTACTTTTTAGATTAATCGATCCTTGTTAAGTCAGTAAAATATCAAAAAAACTACCAGAAAAGAGCTCATCATAACCTGCCAGAGCACAACGTGTCTTCAAATCATGTATATGGATAAAAAAAAATGTAAAAGAAAACAGGGACACGTAAGAAAAGAGAGATAAAAGATATAAAGAAAAGCTAATAAGAACAGTCTTGAGTTTAAAGTGATTTGTGTTTTCTGCTGCTGACCGACCCGCAGCGAGTCTGTGAAGTGAAAACATCCTCGCCGTAAGTCCGTCCTGGATTTAGGGTGGTCTTAAAGAGCAGAGTCTGAGGATCTTAGGGGAGTTCAACTCAGAGCAGTAGGCATGTCATTAATACACTCAGGGCCAAGTCTATAACAGCTACTACACGAATCATAAAATCTCTTCTATGACTTACTGCCAAACGATGCAGCTGCTTTAAAAAAGGATGAAATGTGGTTTTCTCTGCTTGGCTCCGGTTGCATCTCAGCACGATTTGCATTTGTCTAAATGTTTTATCTTGTGTTGCTAATTGGCTCGCTACGATAGATATCAAAGCAGGCAGTTTTTCAGCAATTTAACCGACGTGACCCCTGCAAATCCTCCACTGAGCGGCTTTATCTCCGTGCCCACATTTCTTGGAAATACATCAGGTTGAAATATAAACCAGAATTATCTTTTAAAGGGGACGTATCACATGCTTTTGGTGATTTTCTGGTTGGATGTTAGGTTCTAAAACATGAGGTGAACGTATGTAAAAATGCTCCCTGCAGGTCAAAAGCCAGGGCTTCAGCCTGCTCTGAACGCTTCATTTGCAAAGTTACCGCTACTTCCTCCTTCCTGAGGCTGGCCAATCAGAACAGGTGGGGGGTCTTAAAGCGACATGAGCTAAAAACAGCCTGTTTCATGGAGAGGCTGAACTGAGGGGCTGCTTAAAGTGTCAATATAAGATAAATAAGGAGATTTTAACTGTAGATCATGCAGATATTCCAATAGAGCCCAAGAATATAAATATATATTTAATATGTTTGCACATCAAACAAGCTGATTGGTTGAAAAGTTATAATGAAAATCTTTATTAGTATAAACAAAACAGCCACACAGTTGTATCAGAAAGACCCTTGTGCGCGTTCACCTACATGCAGCCTGCAGAAGAACGTTCCAGCCTAAAGCCCACATCGATGGCCAAAGCGCAAAACCTCCTACCTGCAGAATTTTCTGATTGGCGGATTTCACTTTGGATGATGAGAATAAGGAAGGCTGCTCATATTCAGTCTGTCTGCAAGATAATCCAGAAAAGTCACCTGGTGAAAACCTCCAATCAGGTTCGCTGGGAACATCTGACCCTAGTATACTACAATGTATTACATTTACTACACTGGCCCATCTTTTTACCTGAAAACAAACTTTTAAAATTTTATTTTTAATTTAATTTGAATTATTAACTTAATTTAGAGCATCGTTGTGTAGAACCTCTTTCAACTTGCACCAAGTACAAAAGCTCCTATCTGCACTTTGCTAGGTACTAATACCTGGTCGGTATTGTTAACACATAATATATTATGTACTGAGTATCCTTGACAAGTAGCATTCTGGAAGAAAACAACAAGTTTTTTGTAGTTTTCTCAAAAAAGTGCATTTTTCAGATCGGAGGTTTTGCTCTTCGGCCATCGACATGCTGGTTAGATTGAGACTCATTGCTGACTGATGCTGCTTCATGCTAAACTGTCACCGTCCTATTTCCCAGCACCGTCGCCCATCAATGTTCCAGAAAAGCATTGATTGTCAGTATATTATTATCAGCACATCCCAGCTACTGTATCTTGAATTCTTCTTCTATCTGTAGTGCGTCTGTCAATAAAACGCATCATAGGACGGGACTCAACGCTACGGCGGTGTTTTGTCTGTTGAGTTGATATTGACCTTCTGCGTGTCTGTTTGTTACTTCCATATGTTTGGTAAAGTTTTAAGAATATGCAGATGTGGGTTTTTGCAAAAAAAAAAAAAAAAGGAGGCTCTGATAGTTTTTACACTCACTATAAACAACCAGCAGTGTTTAAAAAATGCAAGAAGGGGAAGAGAGAGGGACAGATGTGGAGAGTCGGAGAGAATTGTTTCGACTGCAGCCGAGGGAAAAAACAAGACGAGAGCAACAAGAAAGGCAATGAGACGGAAAGAAAGAAGAAAGATGAGAATTATGAGGAGAAGCAAGTACAAGCCTGCGTGTGTGTGTGGGTTTTTTTTGTTGTTGTTTTTTTTGGGGGAAGGATAGAAATAAGAGACAGAAAATAGAGCAGAAAATCTGAAAGATGCGCGGAGTGAAAGAAGAGGATGTTCAGGCTGGAGAGAGATTCCTGAAGAAGGAAGATAAGAGGGAAAAAAGAGAAATATAGAGTGGTTACACATAACCACACATGCACAAAACGCAGGTGTAAAAGCAGGCAGGCAGGCAGAGAGAGAGAAGAGATGAGGGCAGATCTTGGGAGAGTATTTTTAAAAAAAAAGGGAGGACACAGTGTTCAGGCTGGAAGACAAAGAGTAGGATGGACAGGAAATGAATGATGGATGTGGAAAAGAGACAAGAGACCGGTCAGTTAATGAGAGTACGAGAATCCCGGCTGGTGATGGGGAAAAACTTGGGAAGAAAGTAAAGAGGAGAAGAAAGAGGGGAGCGATGGAGTGAGATAAGAGCCGAGCAGGGAGTTTATCTGCATTGCTGTACCACACAGTCAGTGGAGCATTGTAAAGCCGTCAGCATAAATTCTCCCGCACTATGCAGATCTTAAAACGCATCTGCATTCCAGCAACCGCACATCAGCCACTGCAGGATTAATCTCATCCACGTAATTTAATCTCATTCACAATAATTTAGGCGTCAACAGACCATCGGCGGCACAACCTGCAGGCGTGTGCAGATCTTTATCCGCTGCAGAATGACCGGCTTCACGGTGTTCATGTGAAACAGGTCGGGACTGCTAAAGAGCTCACATCTTCAGCTAAGCCCCTCTACCCCCCAGATAAATAAAGGTTAAGTGAATCTATCATCTGCAGGAATTGAGGAAAAACACCCCCAGTTCTTTATTTTGACCCCCGAATGTGAGTAAAACCTTGAGGTCAGCTGCAGAATCCGACGTTAATGTGTTTTTAGTATCTCTTACGGTAACAGGAAACACGTGTTTCTCTGCAGCAGACTCAGCAGGTCTTGCAGAGCGTTTTCTAAATGCTGCACATGTTGTAAAATTGATGAAGATGTTTTCTTAATTTGCTTGAGTTTTATCTATTTGGATGTGTTTTCTTAAGTTGCAATGTGTTTGCTCTTGTCGGCCACTGTACTACCAGGAAAAAAACTTTGCAAAGGGGCAGTTAGAGCACTGTACTGTACATTTGGTTTCAGTTATCATCCCAATGTTTACCTGGACAGTCAGACACTGAATTTTTCATGGCTTTAGATTCTCTTCCAGTACTCCCAGAGCTAAACATCTGCACTGGGATGCACTGGACATATCATTTGTTGTACTGCTTAGCTGTCAAAACAGCCGTGAGGTATTTTACAGACAATGTATCAAAAACTGCCTGCAAGACAAACAAGGAAAATGCAGCATAGGAATGAAAAATGTTTCCAGAAACGTATCGAGTGTGACAAATAAAAACACATTTATTATTAAACATAATTATGAAAAATGTTCAAAACAGCATGAAATTTATTTAAATATAAGTGGTAAAAATGTCAGTCATTTGTTACATTGATCTGCTGACAAAAAAGTAGTGAAAAATAACTAAATATAAATTGTGACTTATCAAAGGAGGTAAAAGTTGTCGTCTTTGTGCTGGATACATGTTATTTTGAAGCAGCTAGAGGTAGTATTATGGGCGTTAGTGGTTCACTAACATTGTTAAAACAGCTACAATGCTGTTCACTAACAGTGTTCTTGCTCGTCCAGGAAGTGCTGTGTTTCATGGTTATGTTTTGGCAACAAAAACACTTCAGAAAAGACTGCGGTCCTACAAAAGTAAACATGTTCTGTCTTGGGCTTCAAGTCCGCTTTGACTCTATCAATATTTAACCAACACTGGCATCTTTCCCTGACTTTACCCAAGTGCTTTGAGTTGCTTAAACACCGTTAATAATGCTTTAGCTGCATGTTTAGGGGTAAAACTAACCATTATTTTCATTGCTGACTCATCATTATGTTTATAAAATATCAAAAAATACTGAAAAGCGACGATTATAATTTTCCCAGAGTCAAAGGTGACGTCTTCATGTATGTTTTTTTGGTCGACCAACAGTCCCAAACTCAAAGATATATCAGCTCACTATCATGTATGACAAAGAAAGCATTAAATCATCACACAGAGAAGCTGAAACCTGCAAATGTTTGGTTTTTTTGCTTAAAAAATGATGATTAATTGTATGTCAGTTGACTACTACAGCTTTAAATATATTCAGTATAAACATTTTGCCGCTTAGATACCTTAAAAAAATCCTCAAGGCAATCCTGGGGGCATGACATTAGAACCACAATGTTTTACTGTTGCAAATTAGCAGAATATAAACATAATTTTTTAGACAGTTTGATTTTTATTTTATTTTATTACAACTTGGCTCTGTACAGTATGTTAGACAGGGAAAATTATGTTCTCGCCTCAAGACGTTTTATCGTTCGGGGTGATTGTAGCTGTTCTGGATGTTGAATCTTACTCATTTATTTCATCTGACTCATACAGCTTTGGCATCACTTGTCCTCCGTACTGATTACTGGAACTCACTTGGCGGCTCCTTATTAGATCAAAAAGTATCGTTCAGGTGAAGTACTTTCTTTTTAAAAAAATGTTTACAGTCCAATTTAAACCCAGCTCCGGTCAGTTAAACCCAGCTCTCCTCAGATCACTTCATTCCTGTCACCAGCCAGTCCAGTTTCACTTCTGGTCACTGAAGGTCACCCCAGCTGTGAATTCATCCGCTGCAAATAAATCAGCCACATTAAAATGGCAAACTGCAGCTCATTACAAAAAGGTCAGACACGTACAACATGCTGGGGTCACAATTTTTCCTCCTGTCTCTTCCTCTGCGGTTAATGGAGCTTAATCAGCCTCATTATCACTGAAATGATGCATGTGACGTACAACAAATAAAGTAATAACAAATAACAAATAAAATATTCACACTCTTTCAGTTTTTTGGGGGAATGACTGACGATCTTGCAATGACAGCAAATAACCCTTGTTAACATTTATACTTCAAAGCACCATGGAAACTGCCTTCGCCAGTCAGTGAGTCAGTATTTTCAGTCCACTTGACAACGCTGGTAACTGGAGGCATTAATTTATCTGTCAGCTGTTGATAAAGGGGCTACTGACAGCGGAGGCATCTTCTTTTTCTCAATACTTTGAAATGATGACAGTGTCGTGGAGCAAAACATTTGCATCCCTCTCAGACCGGTAAATCTCATATTTCTGACCATGACAACCCTTCACCAATTACCCGCAGAGATAACCTGACTGGAGCTCTGCAAAGGCCTGAAACTGAGAACCAAACTTGGCCCGTACCCGAGGCTGTATCTTTGTTATTAATATTATTTCTCCTTCAAAGACAAAGTTATAGAATACTTTTTTCACACATAAAAAATCTGACAACAGACCAACACAGAATATGGCACAGTGGCCAACCAACTCAAAACATAATGGGTTATAACTTCTATCAGCTGACACTCATTGCAGTCAACTACCACCATGTAAAACATCTCAATATAATAAATGATCTACCTTAACGGTTAGTAGATTAACTTTACCTTTTCTGAATATCAACCATCAGTGTAGATGATAAACCAAAAAACATCTTTCTCAGCTGAACTTGTCAACAGTCCAAATGGTTATAATCCAGAACAGAACATTATAGAGACGATTGTGATGCTCTTTAAGGGTTGTAAAGGACATTTGGAGGTTTTTGTCTTTTGTCACAATGAGGCCATAATGTTCCCACAATGCAACAGCCTTCCCTGAATCATTTAATAACAATAACCTTTATTTGTATAGCACATTTCATGCAAAGATGCAGCCCAGAGATCTACAAAACAAGATCAAAAACAAAGTCAGGCTAAAAACTAAAATGAAAATAAACAATAAGTAAAAAGTTTGATCACAAAAAAAACAATAACAATACATTGAAAAAAAAAGTTTGATAAAATATTAAAAATGACACCCATATAGTCTTTGTAACAGAGATATTTGACTTTATGGTATGGAAAACAGAAAAGGACCTATAACGCTTCCTTGAGGAACACCATAACTAATATCAAATGTCTGTGACACAAAATCACCCAAACTAACATAAAAATTGCAAGTTTTTGCTTAATTTCATCCTCATCATCATCATTACTGACTGCTAGCTCACCAGGCTAATGCTAATACATCATCTACACTCTGTTTTTAATTCCTCCTTCCCAGAGTGCATTGCATCTGCTTGCAACACATAACACGCATCGACACGGACGATTGGCAGAGTCAGAAAGAGAGAAAGAGCACAAGAAGATACTCCCGAGCCTGAAGCTTTACACAACAAGGGTCACGATGCTTAATTTTAAACCCCACAGCTGGTCATTCACAGGGTTTCGATGACACAGCAGACTTACTGAATCTATAGTCAGATTTTGGGATTCAGGACCTGTATTTGTCTGGCAGCGGTTTCTCTCTCCTCTCTCTCTCGCTCAGGAGGGTGTTTGAACCTGACAGGAAGGGAAAGTGTGTTGAGCAGCTGTGTGTGTGTGTCCTTTGAGTATTTTAAAAGTTTAAGTTCTTGACTTGGGCTCAAATTTTAAATACCAGCAACACTTGGCTGGAGCAGTGAGTCAGCACTGAAGATTTCTTTTTTTTTTCAGCTTCATTAAAGCTCTTTGACTGTAAAGCAGCAGCAGGAATCACATGTATTGTATCCTTGTATTGTTCTGTGACCACCAGGCAGCTGCTCTTAATTCTTCTGTTTTTTTTTTCTGTCACATCTGTATTCACAGCGTAGCACCTTCCCACTGCTGCAAAAATTAGGCCTATTCACATCCTCCACCAACCAACAAACGACAGGGTACAGACTGTTTTTCTTTTTATTCTTCATGTTCAGATGACAGAGCCTCCAAAAATATCTCATTGTGCTCCATCAGCATTTTCTTCCCTCCCCCTGCCGCGTCCCCCAAACCAATTACAGGCTTGTTGAAATGCAGATCTGTATCGCAGCTGCAATAATAGGTTCAATTTACAGTGTCAGACTGAGTCTAAACCCACATCTGTGACATTAGCATATCTGTCATCATCAGCAAGATTTTGTTCACCAACGTGTAGGAGCTTTGCGGGAAGAGCCAAACATCTAAACGCACATTTTTTACAGGAACTGTGACTGATAAATATGTTTTAGACAGTTAGATTTACAAAATATATCTGTAACTTGGTATTTGATATCCAGACTAGCAGTTCAGAAGAGTGGGATTTGTTTTGACATTCAAGATGTGAACATACTGATAGTTTGTAGAGCTGCAAAGATTAGTCGCTCAGCAGAAATTTTATCACCAACTATTCTGATAATTAATTGTTTTTAGTCATTTTCCAGCTTCTGAAATGTGAATATTTTCTGGTTTCTTTAGTCTTCTGTGACAGTTAACTGAGTATCTTTGGGTTGTGGACTGTAAGTCAGGACAAAACAAGACATTCGAGGTTGCATCTTGGGCTTTGGGAAACATTTTTCACAATTTTACAATTTTATAGACCAATTGAGAAGATCTATGATGGAAATAACTGCAGCTTTAATAGTTTCTTTTCTTTTCTGGGAACCTCACTGTAAAATTTTACTGTGTAGTATTTTTCCATTTGGATAATTTATGTCTGCATTATTTTTGTGGGTGGAGGTGATGTAGAGGACCTTCTCTCAGGTGTACAGGTGTAATGTTTTTTCCGTCGATTGGTGATTACAAGATGCTTTATGCTGAAAGCAGATTTGTCAGCCTATTGATTATGAATAATTCCTCTAAAAGACCAATACATGAGGTTATTCTTTTTGTTGTTTCTTTGCTCTGGAGACTAAAGTGTCTCCGTTATTTGTTGTGTTTGCATCCATTGATTAAGGAAACTTTTGTTAACCTGACATGCTGCATGTTTAGCAGTTTTGTTAGGAAGATTTTTGAGACAAATCCAAGTCCAGACATATGTCTTCATAAGCAAATTGCACATCAAGATGTAAGTCTTTCAAGTCTGAAAGTTGACAGAAAAATTGAAACAGCATTTCAGCATTTTCTTCAATGAAACGTCTTGATAAAGAAACGTTAGCTTGAAGCTGTTGTTCCTGGATTTTACCAGGTTGAAACTTGAGCCTTTTATCTTTATCCTCTCAAGTCAGGTCACATCTTCAGAGAGTCGGGTCTCAATTTGTTGTCTCATTTATGTTATTAGTCTGATTTTGAGTCCCGAGTCTCATTTCAACGACTCTTGTCAGAGACAAACTGATCTTTAGTTGAATATGCTGAACTCGTCTGCACTTGCTGTAATATACCTCCTCAGGTGCTCAGACAAGTGAGAAACAGCTGGAAATGAGCATCTGTGTAGAAAGCAGTTTGCTCGAGGCCCCCCCTGTTTTACACTCCGAGCACGTGTGACTGATGATTTTCAGATGTAAAATGGAGCTGGTTTTATATTTTCACCCCCTGGCTCATCACATTGATCTTTTCTTGGACCAGAAGTTGAATTTTCAAGCATTTCTTTTCTTTTCATGACCGTTTTGCTTCACATTTTACCGCAGCAGTCAGTGACTTGCTCAGGGGGCACCGCTAACTATTTTTCCCACCTGGAGATTCAAACTGACCCGTTAATCTCAAGTCTCAAGGCTAGAAACAGCTTTCAGTAATTAATTCTCTCTTGTTATTGATATTTTTCTTCCTCTGGGTTCATTTTGACGGCTCCCTGCTGCTTGAACACTAATCCAACGCTGTGCAGGATATTACGAAACAATCAAAATGCATCATCTGCCTCAACACTTACTCTAAAAATAAACAAATGTGGGGGCAATTACGGTGCAATAAGTCAATGCGGTAAAACACACACAAATGTGCAAACAAGCAGAGCTTCTAAACGTTCTCCAGGAGACAGTGGTTCATGAGGATTACATGCATTAACAAGACTAGAGCCACTAATACTGTGGGATGAGGCTTATCTTTGTTTCTGTATGCTGTTTATTGTGCTGAATGTATGACGAGTCACTAATCTGCACTGTTTCAACCGTCTGCCTGTCCGTCACTGTTGATCACTCCAGTCGGTTCAGTTTTAGTTGTTAGTGGAGGGTTTTAGCTTAAACAAGAAGACACCTGCTGTCTGCTGGTTCACAGCAAGTCTTCAAACGTCAGATAGAATTACTGTAGGTGAAGATGATGCTGTTTAGTAGTCTGTAGCAAAGTAAAATGTGCAATTTTAAGTCTTGAATGCAGTTTCAGAAGTCTGAAAATAGTATTTTAAAAGAGTGGCCTGCAGTAAAATGCAGCTAGAACCAGCTTCAAACTTTAACTGGTCTTGCTGGATTTACCTGGTGGGCCAGCATGTTCAAGCTGGTTTAACTGGTGATCAGCTGGTAGACCAGTTTTGTGTAGCTGGTTGAGAGGTGAGCAGCCAGGTTGGTAGTGCTGGTGTAACTGGTCAGATGGTTTCAGACCAGCATGGCCATACTGGTGTAACTGGTCAGGTGGTTTCAGACCAGCATGGCCATGGCGTTTTTTTGGTTGTTGCTTTAGACACAAACATGGTTGGACTTCAATCAAATTTCATAGAACATGCTGAGCAGGCTGAGCCGATAAGTGAGCTTTGTGGTGGCGTAGGGCCCCGTGGCCAACAGAGTGCCCTGACATATGATTTAGCATCGCACTCCTCTGAAATTGTTGGAGTCATGATGGACAGTTTTTTCTAAAGAAAGGTTGAAAATTGATGCAGCAAAACAAGAGATAATGTCTTTTTTTTATTCCACTTATTCTTCTTCCTTGTCAAAAACCTGCCACTTACATCACCCACAACGCAACTCCACCGCTGACAGTTCAGAGAATCAGTTGTTATGCTAGTAGCGGCTAACGTAGCCTGGAGCTGCTAGCCTCCAGCAGAGACGAGGAGCAGGCTACAAAGGTCTGGTATCATCACTTCTTTCTAACTCCAAACTCTCAGATATTTTTTTTTCATTTTCAAACTTGTAGTCTTCAGCCCCGACTGACATCGCTTGAGGCAAGTTATTAGATTTCACACAGCTCCCTCTGCAGACACGAAAACACTCCCCTAACACCTGGAAACACACACTAATGTGTAACGTTGGTGGAGAATGTGATCATACTGAAACAAAAATACAACGATTTGCAGTTTTTATGTCTAAATGAACGATGAGAAGTTGAATTTTTCCAAAATTTGTCTCAGTTTGACACCTTAGAAGTTGATTCACCCAACTGACAAACAAACATGTTTCATTTTTACTCCTAGTGGTATCTATCCATGCAGACAGTTTGTGTTTTATTCGCTGTGTAGTAGTTTTGAGATCTCTGCTGCATATTTTTTTTAAATAACAGTGGAAAACAACTCAACAGCAGTGTGGTTTTACAGAAACAATCTGCAGGTTGTTCTGGATGTTGACAGTTTTCAGATGGAACTATTTTTTTTCTGAAAGTAAGAAAAATGTGAAAATTGTCCCCATTGAGGACTTTAACAAGGACACAGTTTATCACTTATGCACAGCTGTCTAAACTGTGTAAGTGAGAAAGTACTACTGTAATTTGGAAGTTTACTTTCTGGGTTTCTCTGTTTTGTCGTGAGGAGTTTGATTGAATACAAGCCTCTCGCTTTCTCATTATTTTTTCTATTTTCTGCAGCTCTGTTGATATTTTTCTTGCTGGTCTTCCTGACTAACGTTCAACTCTCTGTTTTTTTTTTTTTCTCCCAGACTGTCCAGATGAATCCCATGACACAGCTGTACTACAAGAAGGTGAGTCAAGCACACACTTAAACACACTTGTGAGGACGTTTGCTGGGACTCCTCCTCAGTCATAACTCACATGGACATGATACATCTTAAAATTAGAGTAATTATCTCTGATATCCACTGATCAAGGATAAACATCACACACCTGCAGATTTTACCTTTTAATCATCACATGTTTAGTTCTCTTCAGTGTCAAAGTAATCCAGTGAAAGCTGCCTGTATGTCCATGATCACAGTGCAAACAGGACTTCTCATGGTGCAAATTTGCCAGAAAATGATCAAATATAGACCAAAAAGCCGGGGCTCAAGTTGTAGTCTACAGCTACACTCCATTTTTGGCGAACGGCTTGTTATGTAGAGGCGAGGGCAGAGGAAACTCTCTTAAATGGAGTGCAGGCGGCTCATGAGGCAGCTGATATGATGCTGATCTTCATCAGCTTATAAACAATGGATGATAATATGAGAAGAGTGGCGGTAGCGGTCTTTGTTGAGGACGAGATATCACAGGATGATGTTATTTAATTTCATTCAATCATGATTTTACACAATCTCAAACAGTCTCTGCTTTGTTTCATCCTCTCGGACTCATCCGGCACAAATTGGCACCACCATCGGGTTTTGGAGTTCACTCCACAGCTACAGTAACTCAACCTGACTCCAAGGCAACATCACTTCCTGCCTTTATCCTCCAAATCCTTATGGGAACTATAGTTCCTAAACATACAACAAGATTAACCTCAATTAAGGCCAAACAATAAAAATAAGAGTGACAAAATCCATCAATATGTTCGTTTTTTGGTTTGTTCTATCAAATCTTTTAACATTATTAAAGCTTTCATATCCATGGAACCGTCCATGGACAAATATTTCCCTGTTTTGAAGATCAGTGGACATCAATCAATCAATCAATCAATCAATTTTTTATTTATATAGCGCCAAATCACAACAAAAGTCATCTCAGGGCACTTTTCACATAGAACAGGTCTAGACCGTACTCTTTAATTTACAGAGACCCAACAATTCCCCCCATGAGCAGCACTTGGCGACAGCGGTAAGGAAAAACTCCCCTTTAACGGGTAGAAACCTCAAGCAGAACCCAACTCTTGGTGGGCGGCCGTCTGCTTTGACCGGTTGGGTTGAGCGAGAGAAAGAAAGAGGGAAATAACAGCAGCAATAGTAGTAGCAACAGCCAGGGAAGGACGCCAACAGGACTGTGAAGGACCGCGAAGGCACAGCCTGCAACCCAGGGAAGAAGCAAAGTTAGTGACATGCATTGACGTTACATGAATGCATTCAGATGTAGAGGAGGAAGAGGAGAGAGGAGCTCAGTGCATCATGGGAAGTCCCCCGGCGGTCTAGGCCTATAGCAGCATAACTAAGGGCTGATACAAGGTGAGCCTGGTCGGCCCTAACTATAAGCTTTATCAAAAAGGAAAGTTTTAAGCCTACTCTTAATCACATACAGGCAAAACACTCAAGTTTAAATGGCACAAAATATATTTTTTTGTTAAAACTGTATACTACATCTCGCATGCAAATTGGTGTTATTCCTGGTATTTCTTATTTTGAAAAATAACAATAAATTGCACGCCTGTCTAAGATGTGTAGTGACTCTGCTGCAGGCAGTACAAAAAAAATCTGAACCCTCCAACAGCCCTTTGAAGTGTGAATTGGACAAAATGTCCTCATACCAAACATCTGAAGTCTGGTGATTGCTGATAGAAGTGCAGGAACACACACACACACACACACACACACACATAGAGGACTTTGTTTGACAGTCTATCCATCATCTAGCTGCTTCACACTCGAGTGATTAAATCATCCGTGACTCTCACATTCAGTCACTCATGTCACTCACTGTAGTTTCAAATTCATGTTTTTTCAGTGTTTGCCTCACATCGCATGTTTTGTGTTTCCTGTTCAGCTCTAATATGAAGAGTTTACTTATAAAACATCCACCAGTGCATAAAAAAAAAACAAAAAAAACGACACCAGCTATGAAACAGACAGCTGACATGACGAGAGAACTCTTGCAAATAAAATACATCTGATTTATTTCCTTTATAAGCTGGTTTAAAGCCCAAAACCAAACAATGAGATTTAAATATTTACAGCTTTATCCGTGTTTACCCATGTGGCTCCGCAGACGACAATGTCAGTCTGTGTCTGTATAACAATTCTCTCTGTGTGTGTGTGACAGTCAATAACACGAAGAGCACAAAGCTACACATTCAAATCCAGACGGTCAAAATGAAGTTTAAACTTTCATTCGAAGTAGACAAAACATGTCTAAATGGTGAGTTTTTCCTCACACGTTCCCACATAACTGGGACTGATTTACCGTTTATTTAAGCCATTTATTTTTGACTTTTTGCACGTAAAAACTCAGGAGGTTTTCCTTTTTTGCTGAGCAGAATCACACAGATCCCTGCGCATCTCCTCTTATTATCAATGTAGTTTCAATCAATCATTAACTTTGATGTGATGTGATATGATGCAGCGTCTCAGCTCATTTTCCCTGAAGCTTAATATAAAATATCCTAAAAGTGTGTTAATTTAACAAAGACAGTCTTTATTTTAGGAGCCTCACATCGTCTAAAAGTCCCTAAAGATCCCCTCCAGACATGTTTCAGGACTCGGCTTTGAATAATAATATGGTTTTTCCACAAAAAAACATCCAATGATTAAAATCCTTAAAATTACATCTGTTTCTTCCCCCCTCATTGAAAAACCTTGAATCTATGAAAATGCAAATATTTGTTTAACTGCTGATGTGTCCTTCCTCAATGAAAAGTCTGTGTCAACTCAGTGTTTGTGCACTGGAGGCTTCAAGTTTCCACATCACACTCCCTGATTGGCCTCAAACTAGTTGTGATGTCACCGATCCTTCTCGTATGTAAACATCTTAATCTCAGATTTAACCTTCAGCAGATGAATGTGAAAACGAGGAAGACAACAACATCCAACTTAAGGAACAAGAAGGAAAAAAAAACACATAATAACAAACATTTTTTGTCAGACTTTTAGCTGAAAAGGTTTCTAGGATCCATTAGCAGCTGTCGGAAAAAAACAGTCTTTTAAAACAAGTCTGCAGCGTTTCATAAATCACTGAAGATGCTTAATTAGATAAAATGAAAACAAATTGTGCTTTCAGGGAAAGAATAGCGCTGATTTGATGTTTTCATGCTCTGTTGGCAAAACTACTTTTGATCCTTTTGTATTTAACTTTTTTCTTTGTGTGGTTTAGGCGACGTATTCGCCGTACCGCGACCGCATCCCGCTGCAGATCGTCCGGGCTGAAGTGGAGCTGTCTGCGGAGGAGAGAGCCTACCTCACCGCAGTGGAGAAAGGTAACATCCATCCATCCATCCATCTGGTCATTTTTTATCACCGGTAGCCGTATAAATGCTCCCCGCACACCTTCATACATAAACAGTGCTGAGTGGACGCTTTCTGGCGGCCGAGCAGCTGGTCGGTCGGACTCCGCTGTCACCAACGGTTCACGGGTGTCATCTCAGCAGCAGCAGCAGCTGACATCTGGCTGTATTTCTAGTGTTATTGAAAAAGTCGAATTTCTCACTCACAGTGCAAAAAACAATCAGAATCAGTCATTTAATTGGTGCATAGTGGTTGACGAGGACCAGATTTAGATTAAAGTCTTGTTTATTTGCTGTATAGATAATGTTTAATGACTGACAGTTGAAGTATTTCAGTGCTTGGATGGACATAAAACTCTCCTGGTTGAATCATCAGTTTAAAAAACCTTGTTAGAAAAATATACAATCTTTGATAAACAGTCAAAGCTGCAAATCTGCGGACATAAAGAAACGACATCACTGAGCTTATAATTCAGTTTTATGCACCACAAACTTAACAGAAGTCAAGATGTCACTTTTTTTAAAAGCTTTATAAAACATCCAGCAGCAGTTTAAATCAGCTCACTTTCAGATTGACGATCAAAATAAACAGGAGACTCTACGAGCTTCTGTGTTGTCTGAGATCGGGGTCGTCGTAAAAAGACTTGTAGAGAGATTAGTTTGTACTGCGTCGTAACTCTGTGACACCTCAACGATAGAGAATCAGTCAAATGTGTTTCAATCAAGAGGGACGAGTGAATGAAGCAAAAAGAATTGTTTACTATACAGATGAGAGAAGTCTCTTCGGGACGTCGGTCCTGAGCAGCAGCGAGATAAATCCCCCCCGACGGAGTCCAGAGGCTGGTGGTGTTGGTGGCTGATGACTTCGGCTGAGACTGATAAGGAGCTTTGATGAAATGATGCACTGATGAGTCTGCGGAGGTGGTGGGACGTGCAATAAGGCAGAGAGAAAGAAAACATATTTAAATAGACAGCTGCAATATGATTGGCTGACAATGAAGGTGTGTCTCTGTGCTGTTGGTTCGATGTGACCATCCAGAGGAATGACAGCATGCGTGAGGGTCGACCTGAGCAGACAAAACATAGACTTCCTGACTCAACTTTCACTAAGCCTCACTTGACCTTTCTCTCTTTAGTTCTGTCACAATGCGACTCTGATTTTCTGAATTAATTATGTTTTTGTCTGCTGATTTGTGAAAGCAGGACTTGAAGCTCTGCAGTGTGAAATTCTTGTTTTTTTGTGAATGAAACTCGCCCTCAAACGGAGCAGAACATGTAAACATGTAGCTTTATAAGGCAGTTTTAGGGCCGTTGATTATGCTGATGATTAAATGTCAGGAACGTGCTCCTCCTCATGAACAGCTGTTGTTCATCAGGCTCAAACGAGCGATGTACGACAAGTTCGTGTCGCAGCCAAGGACTCGGGCAGATGCAGGACTGTCGTGCAACTAGCAATGTCTTTATTTTTGCTTTAAACAATGAAAACAAAGCAGTCTATGCTTGCTCTTATGGTCCAGCAGCACACTTTCTCTGCTGCTAAAAACGATTGTCTTCTTCTCTTGGCTACAACGGACAACAGTTTTCTTCTTCTCCTTCACAACTCGCTTTTTCCGACTCAACAGCGTAACCTGGTAGCGGGAACCAGACAGCGCATCCAGAAAACAATAATGAATGAAATACAAACTCACAAACACTTTATCCTGCAAAGACATTTAGGATTATCTACATCGCCTGCAGACATTATGCAGTTTAAATTAAACCCATTAGATTAATGAAATTCTGCAAATTAACCTGTTAAACTCAACTAAATTACAAAAGAAAATATCTTACTGATATGACCCTTCACATTCGGGCGATTTGTTGAGAGCTTGTCGAACCCGACTTGAACCGCTCGTACGAGTAAACCTCACAGAAAAAAAGGATGAGACTCCTTAAATGTTGTTGCATGAGGCCAAATGTATATCTGTATGTTCCTCTACGTCTCCAGGTGACTATGCGGGCGTCAAACACGCCCTTCGCGAGGCGGAGGTCTACTACAACATGGACGTGAACTGTCTAGACCCTCTGGGCCGCAGCGCGCTCCTCATCGCCATCGAGAACGAGAACCTGGAGATCATGGAGCTCCTTCTCGACCACGGCATCCACACGGGCGACGCCTTGCTCTACGCCATCAGGAAGGAGGTGGTGGGCGCCGTGGAGCTGCTGCTGTCGCACCGGAGGCCCAGCGGCGAGAAACAGGTGCGTTTGTGTGTATGTGTGTGTGTTTAAACAAAAAGGGTTAATCTGTTGCATCCAGACGCATTCATGCACGCACGTGTTTGCATTTACTCATCCGTGAACGTGCGGCCCCCGTGTGTGTGTGTGTGTGTGTGTGTGTGTGTGTGTTTTTCCAGTTTTTTGTTTTAATGAGTGTGTGCGTGGTAATGAGTAGCACATCCATTCAGTGTAACGCTCCACGCCACGTTCTGCTGAGAGGAGGAAAATTAAACAGCTCGTTTCATAGACACACTGTGAAATAGGATTTAGAGGCAGATTGTATATTTGTCTGCCTGCCGCGTTTTTGTGTGTGTGTGTGTGTGTGTGTGTGTGTGTGTGTGTGTGTGTGTGTGTGTGTGAGAGAGAGAGGGAGAGAAAATAAAAGAACATGTCCCACAGTTTAGTTAATGTGTAGGTGTTTAGGGGGATCGAGGAGGAAGCGAAAGAGTGAGAAATCATACGGGAAAAGAGATAAAGAAAGAGAGAGAGGGTGAGCGACATTGGAAAATATAAGAGGAGAGAGAGAGAGAGAGAGAGAGAGAGAGAGAGAGAGAGAGGAAGATATTTAAAAAAAACAGAAAGTGAAGAAGAAAACAGAAGAGGAGAAACAAACAGAGACTTCTTCTCGTGCGTTCGTTCGTTCCTGGACCGTCTGAGGCTGCGAGGCTCTCCACGTCACCATGGCAACGCAACCCTTGGCCGAACCGGAGGATTGTGGGAAGGTTTTGGTCACCTCTCAGTTGGACGAGGATCGGAAACAAAATCTGTTCTCGCTGCTTGTTTCTGTCGTCGAGCTTCTTCCTGTTTGTGTCACTTTTGTCCACATTTACATCTTTTATTTATTCTTTTATTGTTATTTCCTATTATTTATATATATTCTCAGTTAGCAGGAACACAGCCTCCTGTAGGTTTAGAAAACTTGTGTTGATCTTTATTCTTAATAAAGATAAATAGAAATAAGTAACATATAAAACATTTATAAGCTCCTCTGTTATTGTATGTGGTCTGATAAACATTCCAACTAGTATTTTATGTTTTATTACAGTGTTTAAAGTGTGATCTTTTTGATATTTGTCATTATTTATTTTATTAATATTATTTTTTAAAAGCATGTTAATGCACGTTGTTCGCTCAAACACAGGAAACGAAACAAAAACAGTCAGAACGAGGTTAGAAAACCTTTTTTTTTTTTTAACATCATATAGAAGAAAATTGCAGCAATTTGACTGAATAACTTCCAGTCTGTACGTCTTAAAGATGACTGAATGTGACGCACAGTTTAGAGGAGACGGAAAGATGCAAGTTTGAGCTACATGATCGGGAACATGAGAGGGGAAAAGGACGGAGACTGGAGAAAAATAACAGAAAGAAAACAAATTACCTGGAGAGTGTTGAAACCAGTCAGAGAGGAGAGATCGGTAAACAGTTAATTTGCACAATGACAACAGAAATAAATGATAAAAAGTTGTTTTGTGAAGCCGTTTATATGATCACATCTATCCAACACTATTTCAGTCATAACATAGTTGTTTGGTCTGGACTTGATCCAAACCAAAATGACAGGTGTGAAACCTCCACTGGACAACACGCTGACATCAAACCAATCAGTATCAAGTATAAGGAGACGCAACCACGTAGGTGATGACGACAGGAAATGGGTAAAGTTCTTTAGTGCGTTTGCATAATTGCAAATGTTTACAACGTGTGACAGGAAGTACAAACACAGTCCAGCAGTCAATCATGTGAATAAAACGAGGCAATCATTAATTACAGACCTTTCAAATCTCATATCATCTATTACAAAACAGCAACTAATAGAGAACAGAATAGAGTTTTATATAATCTGTTAAAGCAGCTCTACATGTGTGTGTTTGCATGTGATGCCTATTTTAAGAACTGGATGTGTGTGTGTGTGTGTGTGTGTGTGTGTGTGTGTGTGTGTGTGTGTGCCTGTTTTCCAAACTGCTCTTCCTCAGCTGACAGGTACAGTCGATGCCTTTTATCTTCTCTTTCTGTGCAAAACAGTTGACCTTTCTGCCTTCCCTCTCCATCTGACTCAATCTCTCTCTCCTCTCTCTCTCCTCTCCTTTCCTACTTCCATCATTAACTACGACCAAAATGCAGTTTTTTCTACACCAGCAGCTCAGTAGAAATGAAAGGAATGAGACAACAACACCAGTTAAAGGAAAGAAGGAAATGATAAAAACACGGAAAGGAGGATGAAATCTGAAAAGGTCTGAAGGAAGGAGAGGTGCATGAATGAGGGAGGGAAAGCGTGGCGAAAGAGACAGAGAGAGAGAGAGAGACATGGAGAGAGGAGAGCCAGACAGAGAATAAGAAATGAGGGAGCGAGAAGGATAAATAGTTGCAGAGAGAGAGAGAGAGAGAGAGAGAGAGAGAGCTATGCAGATGAAGGAAAGGTTTTTCAGGCTCCCGTCTCACTTTCCTTTGATGTGAGAAGTGTGTGATAAAAGAAAAAAGAAAAGATTAAGTGCGCATGTGTGTGTGTGTGTGTGTGTGCGTGTTTGCTTGTTTTGATCTGCGTATGTGTATGTGTATATGGTGTGTATATATGTGTGTGTGTGTTTGAGCTCGCAGATGCAAATGTGTGTTTATTTTTTACCGAAAAAAAAAACTGAAAAGAATAATCAATAATGCAGAAAAACTAAGTTGAAAACTGGATCAGAAAAACATGATTTGCTGCACAAACTTTGTCTAGTTTCACTAAAAGTTTACTGATTTATTTCACATTTCTCTCTCTCGAACACTGCAAAAGATCCAGTGGAAAAAGGATATTGTGAGACGATACAGAAACTATTTGACTGTTTGTTTAAGGTCGATGCATTGTCTATTAATCGCAGGATTTGTGGTTTGATACATTGATGTCAAAGGCAAGTTTATTTGTGTAGCATTTCTCAACAATAAGGCAACTCCATAAAACTTCACTAACTCCTTCTAAAATATGGATTTAATGTTTTATTGGGTAGGTGGCGGAAGAGCAGGGTTAGGAGGAAGGATAGTTAGAGGGATGATGGGAGAGGGTTGAGGGATGGGGAGAAAGAAGAGCAGGCGGGAAAGAGGGGAAGAAGGGAGTGGATAGGAGATGTAAGGAGGAAGGGCGTCGGCGACGGGGAGGTAAGTGGGAACAAGGGGGGGGGGGGTCGAGACTCAGGGTGGGGGTGCTGTTTCGATGGTCTGGCGTCCGTACGAAGCCCCCTGTTCCTGTGTTCAAGCAGAGAAAAGTTAGAGAAGGGGTCGAGGTGGGAGGGACGTGCAAGCTGAGACAAAGGGGAGAGGAGCGGATGTGGTGCAGAAATGGGATGCATGCAAAGCGTGGTCTTTGGTTCCCGAACTTTGTTTATAAGTCTATAAACTTCATATAACAGGCATTAAGACAAAATGTAAAAAAGAAAAAAAACACAAGACATCATAAAAAGACACATTTAGAAAACAGAAAATACAAAAATAACCTAAAATACAATATAACAAATAACATCGGAGAATAAAAATGACAGTGCAGCTACAATACAGTGTAAGATATTGTAATTTCATAAGAAAAAATACTAAAATTCTCTGATTTCATCTTCTTAAATGTGAATATTTTCCAGTTTTTTTAGTCCTCTAGGACAAAAAACTTAATATCTTTAGAAAACAAAGACATTTGAGGACGTCGCCTCTGGTTTTGGGTCACAGTGATCGACATTTTTCACCATTTTTTGACATTTCAGTCAACAGTCAATAATGAAAACAATTGTTAGTTGCAGCCCGAGATCTTCAAGCGTCCTCTTGGCTTTATGGACTGGGTTGAGATGATGTTTACGTTTTTTTTATGCATCAGTCATGGCAGGATTTGTCTGTTTCAGAAGACCTCTAATATAAAGTATAGTGCAAGAAAACATTAACAAAATTAGTTGTATTTAGTTGTAATATGGGTCAGTCCTAGTGGGAGTGTGTTGTGAGCGATCCT
This sequence comes from Thunnus maccoyii, assembly GCF_910596095.1. Classification (NCBI taxonomy): domain Eukaryota; kingdom Metazoa; phylum Chordata; class Actinopteri; order Scombriformes; family Scombridae; genus Thunnus; species Thunnus maccoyii. The sequence continues at coordinate 21,452,301 of NC_056554.1, forward strand.
CATCAGCAGCAGCAGGAAACACAGGAACGTTTTGATACACGGGAAGTAAAGAAAAAAAATCATTTTGATCTGAAAATCTATCAAAAAAAAAAAACACACAGTCATACCCAAACTAAAGTTGTGTGTGTGTGTGTCTCTTTAATCAGTGTGTGATGGCAGCTGTTCTCACACTCCTTATCACGCCAGGAAAAAGATAAGGGAGGAAGAGAGATCAGATGAGTTAAAACAGGTTTTGGCAGGAGAGAAAGAGACAGAGAGAGAGAGAGAGAGAGAGAGAGAGAACGGACAGAGGAGAGGAAGCAGATGGAAAAAGGGAAGATGGCAGGAGGTTTAGACGTGGAGAAAGACGGAAACGGTGAAGAGAGGATGAAGGAGACGGCGAGGTGGAAAGGAGTGAAAGGCGAGAGGAGAAGATGAGATGAGAAGCACTCACACTTCCTTCTCCCTCTGAGAGATGAAAGAGAGTCCACACACGTGTTCGCTCTGCTCCTCCCTCCTTCCTCGTTCCCTCCTCGTCGTCCTCAAGTCTGCTTCTTCTTCTGATGTCCGGGAGTATGATATGTATGTATGTGTGTGTGTGTGTGTGTGTGTGTGTGTGTGTGTGTGTGTGCCAATATCACAAGATTTGGACGCCATATGTTTGGTGACAATCAAGCACATTTTCACTTCTTAATTTGCTTCCGTTTTCTGTGATCTCGCTCACGTTTGTGTGAAAATGAAGATTTTGAGGCTGTGGTTTATGTTGTTTTTTAATTGGACTGCATGAGACCGTCAGCTGTTGGTGAGGTTTTGACTGTCTTGCATCTTATTTGGAGTTTATTCACTAAAAACGTGTAAAAACGAAGACCAAAGAACAACCCTCCAGGATCCATCGCAGCTCATAGGGCTGGCATACGCTTAACCCTTTGCGCCCTCGGGATGCAATTTATACTAAAAAAATTTGCACTCCCTTAATCTCAAAATCATAACTTGGAACGCTTTACAAAGATCTGCCGTTCCTCTGCTACTTGTTAAGGATAAGCATCAGTAAATCCACTTTGAAGTTGTTAGAAAAAAGAAGCTCTTTATAGCTTAAATTCTTGGTTCATTATCTTCAGATCTATGACTTTTTCACCAGGAAAAAGTAACTTAACCCAGTTGATGTTTTTACAGCTACTGTACATTAGTGGTGGAGTTGAATCTGATGTTTAGAAAAGCACAAATAGTGGGTTTCTATGAATATTTATTACATACAAATATTTGTTTTTGGGGGAGAGGAAAAAAAAGTCAAATAACAGCGTGCAGGTTAGTGAGGTTACATCGTCTTTCTGTCTGTTACTTTATATCCTAAAATTAGAAGTTTAATAAAAACAAAAACAGGATTTTTTTCTTTTATTCAAATACAAATGCAAATAATTTTGCTGCCTCAAAAAAACAAACCAAAAAAAAAAAAAACAGATACAAATACAAATACTGGCCTCTCTACACGTCCCTACTGTACATCCATGCCTGTGTGTAAACAGGAAGTGTTTGTGAAGAGTTGATTTGCCATATTTTACTGTAAACACACATGAAAAAAAATAAAATAAATAATTTGTTTTCTCTCCCAGCAAACAAAATAAGCTCCTCTGAACGTCCTCTGAACGTAGGGGGGATGTTCCCCGGTTGCTCGGATGCCAAAGATGTGACATCTCAACTTGATATCAATCAGATCCGATGTCACAAAAACGTATTATTATAATGTCTTGCTGGCTGATAAAGAACAAATACAGTCAGCAAAGCAATAACATGAATAAAAATGGGGTTTCTGTTTGACATTATTAAGGCTCAGAGTCACATCAACATCTTATATTCCTGGAACACTGACAGTCTCCTCCATACATTTATATATACATAGTGGTATATATATATGTATATATATATATATATATATATATATGTACTGTATTCAATACTTCTGGTCATAGAGACAAAACATTATGACATTTCCATTTCTAATTTAACATTTTTTTCCCCATAAAAGTCTTGTAGAGCACTATTCACGTGTAAAATGATGATGTTTCTGACTAGCTTAACTTGATAATAAATGACACATATAGTGACTATTAGGGATGTGCAGAGATCCCAGTATTTGTATTTGTATCTGTATTTGTATTCGAATAAAAGTGGAAAGAGGCTTAAAAATGTTCTGATAGATATTATTGTTTTGGCTCTGCTTCCAGTTTTGTAATAATTAGGGATGTGCAGAGATCCCAGTATTTGTATTTGTATCTGTATTTGTTGAGGCAGCAAAATTATTTGTATTTGTATTCGAATAAAAGTGGAAAGAGGCTTAAAAATCCTGAATTTTGCTTTTATTACACTTTTAATTTTAGAAAATTGTTATGATTACTGAGCTAAAACTTTACTCATCGCCTCATTGCAGCCAGACGTATCTATTTGTACACCCATAACACAGAGACAGCACACCGTGTAATGTGTAGGGAGGAACTTCAGAGGCAATTATTGCTTTGCACTTTTCATTTATTGCCTATTTTTTGCAACCTAACTTTGTGGAAAGGAGAAGGGAAACAACAGGTTATGGAGAGTCTGTTGGGAGCACTTTGCTTATGTCAGTAGTTCAGCTTTATCTCTGGGGAACACCCCCAACAAATAACTTAAAATATTTGTATGAAACAAATATTTGTATGAAACCCACTATTTGTGCTTTGCAGAATACCCCTAGTAACTACATATTTATAATGCACAAAAATAAGTATTGTTTCATGACTTTTCTTTGCTTAATGGGAAAAAATATAGTTTCACCTCTTAGCTCTTGAAGTTATTTAAATGAAATTAACTCAGAAATTTTGGGATGTATTGCCTCATATAACTGCTGTTCATTTTTGTGTTTTTACATTTATTCCTGTTTCTCTTTTATCCAACGTTTAATGACAGACCACCTGGTTTCCACTCGGTAATAAAAAGCTCCCTGTTTCTCTCGAACTGCAGCAGGTGTTCAGAGTCGTGTCAATGAGGGATATAATGAGATTTGGAGAGGATGTGGCTTTAAATAAATGTACCTCTGCAGCATGTCGAGCGGGAAATTCGGGTTGAATAAATTACACTAATTTAATTAGTTTTAACCTGATTCAAGTGAGTTTAATTTGACTCATCATTTGGCTAATTTGTCTTGTGCTTTGAGTTTTTCCCCGGCCAACAGTGCCACATCGTCAGCTGAGTCATGGCTTTTTAATTGAACAATAAAAGCTCATTAGAAGTTTGGATTTTTTTGTGTTTTTATCTTTTTGAGGTTTCCTGTCCTGTATTACTCGGACAACAACACAACATAGTAAATAACAACCTTAAAAACAAACAACCTTCTCTTAACTTCTCTCCAGGTTCCCGCACTGATGATGGACATTCAGTTTTCAGAGTTCACCCCAGACATAACTCCCATCATGCTCGCTGCTCACACCAACAACTACGAGATCATCAAGCTGCTCGTCCAGCGGAAGGTGACGATAACGCACCAGTATCCAAAAGCACAAAGCACAAAAATCAATCATGTATTTAGAAATAGCAAACTGTCAGTGAGTTTATTTGTATTGATAAAATCTTGAACCAGTAAATAAAACTGTATTTCTACTGATTGGATGTCAGTTGTGATGATTCATCGTCTGTTATATTGTCGTTTTTGTCGTCGTGTAGGTCACCATTCCCAGACCACACCAGATACGATGTGACTGTGTTGAGTGTGTATCCAGTTCAGAGGTAAGTCATTATTTCTCTAGTAATGCATGATTTTGTTTTAGCTTGCTGTACATCGAGCGACTGACATTTATTATTTATCTTTTTTTCACGTTTCCTTTTGCCAGAAATCAACATATTTCCCTCCTCTACTCACTAATATATGTTTCCTCTTTATTCAGCTCAGTTTTTCTTCTTGCTACTGTATGTGAACATACCAAATATCATTAAATAATGTTTATATTTATTGATGCTAAGCACCAAGACTCAGACTTCAGCAGTCCTGTGTTGTATTCAGGTTGGGTTTATAGTAAAGAGACCCTGGTATCATTTGAATCACTTCAATATGGATTCCAGTACAGTAAAACATTTGATACCAGAGCTTTTAGAAACATATTCATCGGTGTTGAAAGTCTGACTGAACACTCTTTTGGACGGTTTTTAGTCTACTTGTGAACTTTAAACTTTACTTTTTATACTGAGGTTCACCACTGATCCCTAGTGATGATTGAAAGAAGCTGTTGTATTTGTAAATATATAATACTGTGCAAAAGTTTTAGGCACCCTAGATGTTTAGATGTTTCTTATCCGTTATGCAATACCATCAGGGAGGTGTCTGATCGGTCCCAAATGTATTCATGACATGACAATGACCCCAACCATACAGCTAGAGTCATAAAGAACTATTTTCAGCAACAAGAGGAATGATGAGTCCTGCAACAGATGGTTTGGCCCCCGCAGAGCCCTGATCTCAACATCATGGAGTCAATCTGGGATTACATGAAGAAGCACCTGAGATGGCCTTAATAATAAATCCACAGAAGAACATTGTTTCTCCAGGATGGTTACAACAATCTGCCTGCAAGTTACCATGAAAAACTGTGTTAAAGTGAACCGAGGAGAACTGCTGCTGTTTTAAAGGCAAAGCTGCTCACAGCAAATATTGATTTCATTTCTGCTGTTTACTCAACTTTTTAAGAAGTTAATTGATAAATTAAAACAATTTATAGCAATATTTTTGTCAGCATTCTCACTTTACTTTTAGTGCCTAAAACTTTTGCGCAGCACTGTATATATATGTTTCTGTTTCAAGTGATATAAAAGTTAGTTTCCTAAACAGATTATTATAACAGACAACTTAATTGACTTTAAAAAAAAGATTCTAGCTCACCAAATTATAAAATCAGCACAAGAACATGTTACACAAGGAGCAAACGAAACACAACTGAAGTATAAAACTCCTACTGAAACTACTAATAAAGCATAATACATTAAAACATAAGAAGAATACAGTGGAGCAAAACCTGTGGCTCATTTTTTTGTTTGTTTTTTTTAACCCTTTCATGCATGAATTATGATAACCTCAGTCAGGATTTTGTTTTCAGTCAAGTGTTTTTATTCCTCTTTTGGCATGAAAGAAAATATTTCTTTTTTTTTTAAACATGCATTTTTCAAGGAGTTTGTCCAACTTAGTGGACAGATGATTAATTGTCATTTTCTCCCAACATAAAATCAGTACATGGAAAATTTTAACAATTGCATTACTCCTTAGTTGTTAATTTCATGTACCTGCAAGGATCTATTACTATAGAAGCATTTCCGGCCGGCAGGCAGCCATCTTGGTTGTGAGAAATTTGTGTTGCACTTACAAAGGCTGGCCAATGGACGGCAGTGTATGGGATGACACACTAGAGTCCACTGTGTTGGCTGATGTGCAACTATACCATTGAAACCCATGCATATATAAGGAAATGGCTTTTGAATAACTGTCCACTGTAGTGACCACTATGCATGAAAGGATTAACTTAAAATGCATAAAAATACTTTTGTTGTTGTCAGAGTTACACTAGCGCATCCCATAACGCATAGTCTCAAATCAAGGAAATAAAGGATGAGAAATGTGTCAGGATGCTCATGACTTTATTTCTCTTTGATCAGGTGACCAAACCTTGATGTCAAGTGCAAAGTTAAAACTCTCTTGATCTTTCTCTCTCTCTGTAGGTCGACAGCCTTCGGCATTCACGGTCTCGACTCAACATCTACAAGGCTCTGGCCTCGCCCTCGCTCATCGCGCTGTCCAGTGAAGATCCCATCCTCACTGCCTTCAGATTGGGCTGGGAACTCAAAGAACTCAGCAAGGTATGGATACCAATGCCACGTGATTGTGCGCTTAATGGAAAAGAAAATGAGTTTTTATCAAAAGCCCTAGCAGCAGAAATGGTTTTCATCATTATAAAAGAAACCTCAGGCAGGCTGATTCTTCTTCTTTGGGGGGAAAAAAGGTTGCTGAACAGAGACTTGTCCAGTGCAGCAGAGCAGTATTCAAACAGGGATGGGATTGGCCTCATAATTTCTGCCAGTTTTTATTTCTGTAATATACAGCCTACCGTCAAATTAAACGAGACAAACAATTTAACGTGTCACAATAAAGTGTTGGTCTACAAGGAGCCTCCAGAGCAGCTTCGGTCCTCCTTGGCATCGATTCTCCAAGCTCCTAAATGAGCTCTTCTGGAGGGATGCCACATCCTAAACTTGATGGGCTGTTAAAACCTCTGCAGAAGCCGCAGCATCCTGTATCACTTATGTTACTCATTTGTCTGAAATGTTTCCTTTAACTGTGCGATTGTGACTTCCCTTTGTTGTATAGTGTGCTACTCCTTTTTCCTTTGCTAGAAGTTCTAGCACCGTAACCACAAAAATCCTCATTCACCTTATCATAATCTCCGTAGTCATTCCTTCAGGCTAAGAATAAGTTTCATCTTGGGTAACAAGAGCTGGATTTCTCTTCCTCCAAGGGTTTAGAGGCATCTATGAGTCATTGATAGCAGTTCTAGAGAGCTGGAGACAGTATTGAACCATGAAACCTACCACTATTCATACCCTGTAATATCTTCCTCATCTCAGGTGGAGAATGAGTTTCGTCAGGAGTATGAGGAGCTGTCGCAGCAGTGCAAACGTTTCGCCAAGGACCTCCTGGATCAGGCCAGGAGTTCTAGAGAGCTGGAGACTATTCTGAACCACAGAGACAACGACCAGAGTGAGGAACTGGACCTCAGACAGTGCCATGACCTGGCAAAGCTCAAACTCGCCATCAAATACCACCAAAAAGAGGTAGGGACATGAAAAACCCTGAATTAAAGCCTCTATGTAACATTGAACAGCCAACAAGTCATTCCTGCCTCCTATCCCTTTTTTATATTGTTGGCTTATATTGTATTTATTTTTCTTATAAAACATTTACAAGATTCTTCTTGCTTTGTGACAAAAGCGCTCAAATCCCTTCAGATAAAGCCAAAAGAAGACTGTCATCCAGCTGAAACAACTGTGTGTTTTGCTTAGTCACTGTAAATTTGACATTTTGAAGGAGCGTTCTTGTTCACCTCACCCGCTGAAAACTGAGAGTAGGCTACATGTGTGCTTATGTATGTAGTTTATATTATTTATGTGCACCGTCGCTGGTGTCAAGGTTGGTTACCAGCAGACACAGATATAGCCATTATATTTATTTATTCATAGTCATACTTGCAGCATGGCTCTAGGGGTTGGTTTGGTTAAGTTAAGAGTTAAATATTGTGACAACGTGCGGATGGATTCATGTTGGCATGTATAGCATTACAGGATGAATATTTTTAGACTTTAGATGGACTGGATTTGTGGGTTACCATGCTAAAAGTCCATATGTTCACCTTCATTATAACAACAATACATGCTAATGAGCTAGCATGCTAAATATTACATGCTTGATGGTATTTTAATGTGCTAACAAGCTAACGCATACTATATCCTGAACATTACATCCTAAGATCAAATATTAGCATGTTACCCTGCTAACTTTGTGTAAACTGTGTTCACAAGTTGACATGCTAATAAACTAAAATGCTAAACAATATCTCAACATACTAACTTTGAGCATGTTAGTATGTTAACTCTGTATATGTTCACATCTTAATATGTAGAAGGTTACATGCTGTATTAGGCTACATTACATACAACATTTTTGCATGTTATGCATACTGTGATCTAGGGGTAGGACAAAAAAATTGATATTGCAACATAGGGTATCGCGATATGTTACTGATACACTGGTGCCAAGTATCAATACAAACACAGAGAATATGCTGGAGCTTTGACAGTCACTAGAAGCACATTCATGGCCCTTTGTAAAGGTTTCTGAGGGGTAACTGTGTTGTAGCTGAGCTAGCATCTCTGCTAACGAGAAGCTCTCTGATGTGTGTGTGTCTGTGGGGGAGCGTTGGTGATATATCGTGATTGTGGGAAGAATATTGTTACAGTATCGTTAGTTGATCTGCATTACTTAATATTGGTACTTCAACATCCTAACTTTGAGCATTTTAAAGGTAAATGTGTAGATGTTCACGTGCAAATATGCTACATTACAGTTCATACAAAATTTTTGCATGTCATGCTAACTGATCATGTTAACTCTATATGTGTAGTGAAGATTATATGCTACCCATTGCACACATCAGTTGGAAATTTGACATGCTAAATGTACATACCAAATGTTTAGCTTTATTTTGCTTGCTAACACGCTAAAAGTAAGTATCTAGTAGCTAATAAATACTTTTTGTTTTAGCTAATTGTACGTATGTTAACAAGTCTACAGTTAGCTAATGTTAGCACCTTAGCAACATCACAATGTTAGCTTATTTTCATGTTAGGTACATTGTTCATTCTGTTGAAAGGGAACCAAACCTGCAGCCATTTGAAGATAATGGACATCTAGAACCTTCTGCTCTAGTTACGTTAAAACACACACACTTACGAACACAGTGCCACAGTACATCATTTCCTTGTCTTTGAGGAATTGAGGGACTTAGCAGCTCTCCTCATGGGGCTTGTCAGAGGAGAGGGTGAATGCAAAAGGATGTGTGCAATAGAAACAGAGAGAATAGGGGGGGAAAGAAAGAGGGAGGATGAACAGGTCAGAGGGAGAAAGAATAGGATTGAGTGAAATAATGAGCCGGAGCAAAGCGAATAAACACGAAAGAGAGATTTAATGGGACAGAAAGAGAGAAGAATGGAGAGCTAGGAGGGATTTAAGCAAGCGCATGAGCGAGAAAGAGATGAAGATTTGATGGGATGGAGAGAATGAAACAAAGTTAGAAATCCCCAAGGCATCTCCATCTCTCTCCGTCCGTCCGCCTGTCTGTTCCCTGCTGTTTCCAGCTTTCTGCGACAGAGGTATACTGCCAGACAGATGAAAGCGCGAGTGAAAGGACAGAGCGAAGGCAGGAGAAGAGGGATGACAGCAGCCACGGGATGATAACGTAGATTGAGGATCGAGGGAGACATAAGAGCAGGAAGTGAAGTGCTTTCTCTCTCCCTTGAAGAGGAGAGGTGACAGAGATAAATATATGAAGCGGAAGGATAGACAGAATGAGTGCTAGACAGAGTGGTGACATGTTTTCTCTACCCAGGAAGAGGGATTTGAGGATAAGATTTAAGGAGTTTTGAGCCAGTTTTGTATGCTTTTTTTTTTCAATGTAGTCTATAACATGTTTTGTCCAGTCAACCCTCCAAAACCCAAATTCACAATGACAGAAAACAGAGAAAAGCAGCAAATCATTACACTTGTGGACCTGGAACCAGCGACTTGCTATTTTTGTTTGATACTTTGATCAAGTTTGTCGATGGACTAATTCAATGAATCAACATATCATGTCAGCGCTACAATAAACAGAGTTGCTGAAACTTCCAACATGGACTTACTACTGGTTTAATTCAAATTCAGAGACTTTCCTCATAAAGAAAAACAACACAATAGGTCATAATAGTTATGCATGAGTGAATGATAGCAGCTGTAGTAATTATGACACGGAGGAGACAGCTGTTTGTCTCCCATTTCCAACCACGAGTGTCACATTTCCAATATTTCTGCATCTTTGTACATCATCAGCGCTGCAGGACGGTGCTGTGTAGTAGATTTGTGGACTAAGTCTTGGATTGCTACCGTTTGCTGCTCTTACGTTCTTAGTGTGTATGTTTCTTTTAGTAAGTAAGTAAGTAAAACTTTATTTATATAGCACCTTTTTTAACACAGGTTACAAAGTGCTTTACAGTGACATTGGGACACAAAGAAAATAGGACACAAAAACCATGAAAGACACATTCAAGAACACATACACATACACAATCACCCAGAGCACACGCTTGAATTTATGAAATGTTATGAGAAAGCCTTTCTAAAAAAAAGTAGGTTTTTAGGTGTTTTTTGAAACAGTCAACAGATTCAGCTGATCTGATGGATGTGGGGAGATTGTTCCAAAATCTGGGTGCCAAAAGGGCAGCAAAAGCACAGTCGCCTTTGGTTTTTAGTTTGGCATGTGGTACGGCCAAAAAGGTTTTGGTTGGAAGACCTAAGTGACCGCATGGTAGTATTAGTAGCTCGGATATATATATGCAGGAGCTAAACCGTGTAAGGCCTTATAAGTGATTAAGAGAATCTTGAAATCAATCCTGAACTTCACTGGCAGCCGATGCAGTGAGGCTAAACCAGGAGTGATGTGGGATCCGCTGCCAGTCCTAGTTAATAGCCTAGCTGCTGCATTTTGTACAAGCTGAAGACGTGACAGGTCAGCTCGGCTAAGGACGAGTGAAAAGGGAGTTACAGTAATCGAGACGGGAAAAAATGAAGGCATGAATGATATGCTCTAGGTCAGAGGTTGACAGTAATGGTCTGATTTTTGCAGTTTGAAAGCAGGATTGAACCATTTTATTGACATGGTGTTAAAATTTCAATTTAGGGTCAAATATCGGAGACTCTGTGGTTGTGTTGTCAACAAAATCTGCTCAACATATTGTGTATGTTGAGTTTTGTGCACACACTGCAAACCAATGCCCTCTAGGATAATAATAGATTCAATCTAACCTTAACAAAGTAATCATTTTAACCCAAAACATGATCTTTCCCTAAACCTAACCAGACCTTAACCACATCATAAAACATCATTATTTTGTAATAGTGTTTTATACCAGTTTTGCCAATAGGGGGTACCAGATTAGAAAATGTGTCATTCTGGAGCACATGCACATGGTCAAACGACCTATTTGGTCGTTGAATATGGAGGATTTGTTGATATTTTCTCTGTCATCCTTTAATGTCTGCCATCATACTTGAATTAGTCATTGCAATATATTCAGTTTAGTAAAATTAGTCTCTTATGAGCAGATTTTGTTGACAACACAAGTCCAGAGTCACCTGAGATTGACATATGAAGGTTTTAGTTAAAACGTTATGCAGCTTTAATGATGTTAATAGGAAATGCAGTCAAGCACAATCTACGGCAACATGTTGAGTAGTTCTTTGATCCAAATAATCTTCTACCAACAACCTCATTATTATCCCACCAGTCGGTCATAAGTTCATGTTCTCCTCACTGTGTTGTATCTTAGACAATTATATAGAGATTCAAAATCCATCATGATTCTTTGCGAGATGACTCAGAGCAACCCAACTAGAGTCTGCTTTTCTACACTGAAGGGGGTTGCCGTCTACTACACCTTGCTGGGAGGTATAATTGGCTGCAGCCCTGGTAGAGTAGCCCTTTGAGCAGGGATTGCACTGAGAGTAGGAAGTCTTATTTTTCAAAACATCCCGTGGCGTACTGGAGACAGCATGAATGACTCTTGGCTTAAAATAAGACACCATTCTCACATTTGAACCCGGGGGGAGAGACGAAGGGAATAAGGAGCGTTTTGAGAAGATGTGAGGAGTTAGAAAGCAACTAAAAAGAGGAAGGAGGGAGTAAGGAAGAGAGAGCTGTCAGTGGTTAATAAGACATTCTTAAATTGTTAGAGATGGAGAGAGAGGACAGGGAGGGTTGGCTGCAGAGAGAAAGATGAAGTGATGAAGAGGAAGAGAGCTGTTACAGAAAATATGTCGCCAGATATCTGTCAGTGAGGCAGACAGTGGGGGCTGAGATGCTTTTTATGTTGGAAACGGTATCATTTACATTTTTTACATTATTACAGGAACTTGCAGTTGCCATTATTAAGGCTTTATATTGTCTGAATGATCCAATACCATTGTGAACATGACTCCAGTACCAGTACCAGCTTATGAAAGTATTTTAAGCTGCTTTTCCACTACAGGAACTGGAACTTCAATGACTAAGGTGGTTGGTTCTGCATTAGTTTTCCACTGTATTTTACAAACCGAGAAGGATCAGACGTCTAATTTAGACATTGTAAACTGGAATTACAATCAAGTCTTGTGAAAGCCAGATCCTCTGGAAAGGGCAAGGACAACAAGAGGGAAAAAAAACCCTCTAAGTACGATAATACATTAAAAAAAATACAGTTTTACATGTTTTCAAAGGTGTTGTTATAATACTTCATTGTGCATATACTTGTTTGTTTGTTTGTTTTTTGAGGACATTTTAGAGTTTTGTAAAATATGTAAAATCATGAAGGTGCAATCTTTTTGAAAAACACAATTTGTGAATAAAAAAAAATTCCATAATTATTATTAACAATTACATTCACAACATAATCAAAATAAAATCTTAGTGTCTTTGCATTTAAAATATGTTATAACAGCTTTTATATAAAGTTTAAAATTATGTTTATGTTGGAAAGGACGATTAAAATCTGACCGGAATTTGGCTGTAAGTTTACAGTTTTGCATTTTTGCCTTTATTGGACAGGAAGTGGTGAAGAGAGAAACATATAATGACAACAATGTAATGCAACAAAGAAACCTGGCTGGATATGAACCAGATACGTTTAGGTTATGCAGCATGTGCAGTAAACATTGGGCTACCAGAACGCTCCAATTATTGTTCTTTTCAAAATAAAATACAGTTAATATTGACATTTGTGGGTTTACGTTATGTAGGATTTTAAAATGCATTTCTCTAGTCTTACTGGTTATACTGAATTTATATGGTAATGAAGTTTTATTCCAGTTAATATTCTCAGTTACTCAATTCAATCATTACTTTCTTCTTTGTTTTTAAAAGTCCTCATCAGTGTACACGCAGAAGTGAAATGGCGGTAACTGCTGTGTTTGTTGTTGTTGAGTTGTGACTTGAATCTGGATTTTGAAGCATCACCTCCTGAGGGTTCCCAAAACTTTGCTCCAGGAACTTGTCCCCAAAGCAGCCAGAGGACAGCAGAACCAAAAGCAGAACCAGGTTCCTGTAGTGGAAAAGGCCTCTTATTATATACTTACAGTACCAAGAGTTTTATCATATTTTCCAACAAACCCCTTTTTTCCATGGAACAAAATGATGCAAACCTCTCAGATTCATCAGTTTTTATGTTGTCTTATCAGAAACAGCAGCACAAAAACATCGCCAGAAGATAAAACTGTGTGAAACTGACAAAATTATTACAAAATGAAATCATCAATCATGGATTTTGGTGACATTCAATGTGGAGAAATGCAACTCTGTGCAATCAAACCGTCTCTTTTTTGCCTCTCGTACAGTCTTTAAGTCTGCAGACTACAGATAAGTAAGTTCAGCAGCATTACTGTATCTCACATGAGCTTTTATGCCAATAAAAAGTCATTAGATTGACAGAAACAGATGGGGGAGGGATAAAACACAAACAGACAGCTAAAAAGGAGAAAAAAAAATGAAAAAGAGAGGGAGAGACAGCTGTCAGCAAAAATAAGCCATATCCCCAAATTTTTGTTAAAGCGAGAGACAGAATAGAAGAGGAGAAAATATGTAAAGAGAAAGAAAGGAGGTAATGGATCTTAGGAAAGAGAGAGAAATGTCAAGATAAATATCTGTTTTCTTAAAGAGAGGCAAAGAAAGTCTATTTATGGCAAAGAGAGATGCACATGTAGGTAATAAAGAAATCAAGGAAGGGAAAGAGATGTGACAAAAAAAGGACTAGTGACATCAGATCTATGTAGAGCAATGAGGAGACTGTAACATTCCTCAAATATATACATGAAACAAGCATAAATATCATATTTCCATCATGTTTTCCATGTGATTTACCATCATTTGAGGTTTGACAAGTCTGCAGTTAGTGCCACCGACTGTTTATCACGATGCATCCAACTGCTAATATTCACAGTAAGGAAACGTGCATTAAAGAGATTTTCAGTTATTTATATTCTGTTATGATGTTAAACATCTAAAACTTGAGGTGAACATATGTAGAAATGCTCCCTGCAAGTCAAAATCCAGGGCTTCAGGCTGCTCTGAACACTTCATTTGCGACGTTTGTTTACTACCTCGCCAACAAGCTGATGCCCACAAACAGCTGTCCGTTCCATAGTCTTGGTTGCTATGGTTGTTGCTAAGGGTTTTTCTATGTGTAGTTTGTGTTGTCCAGTCATATTTCAGATCGGATTCTGGCAGATGTATTTGTGAAGTTGACTTTTTTGAGTAAAGGACAAGAAAAAGTAGTGAAATCCTGCTACTGTAGTTTGTTTAATGGCTTGTTGACGTAGCAGAGGGGTTAGCTTCTAACAGCTGGCCAATCAGAACAGAGTGGGCTCATCAGGAGGCGGGCCTTAAAGAGACAGGAGCTAAAACTGCCTGTTTCAGACAGAGGCTGAACTGAGGGGGCTGAACTGTAGAACTTTAATGTGCATTTAACGATTTTCTGGAAGTTTTGTTAAAATTTGAGTTACATTTGAGGGGAAACTTGACTGCAGAGAGACAGACACGTGGTTAGAAAGGTTTACTTTGCGAGGCTGGATTTGCAAGATCACAACATCACGAGAGAGCCCATCTCGTCGGGCTTCAAGTTATTTGTTTATCTCCAAACCACCGGTGGTTTGGACCAATCAACATCCAATGAGGAACTGTGTTTATTTTGAAAGTGCCTGTTCTTTTACTAACAGTTTCCAAGGACGACTTCTCACGTGGTTCTGTGTAACAAACCATCAGATCCGTCAGGTTATAGAAAGGTCACAGACAGGAAAAGCGGCCCCTGGACGCCAAGGAAACGACAGATGTTAACAAACAAACAGATGCCCCATTAGCCTCTCCAGACACCCGTCTCTGTGTTTATGTGTGCAAACATGCATGTGTGCATGTTTGCCAGTGAGAACATGCAGATGTCTTGTTGCGAGCATGTGTGTGTGTGTGTGTGTGTGTGTGTGTGTGTGGGTGGGTGTCTTATTTGTCTTTTTGTCTTGTGTTTTAAAATTTTATTATCTTTTAAATCACATGTGTGTGTGCGTGTGTGTGTGTGTGTGTGTGTCTCTCAGGAGACAGCTGACGAACAGTCAGTACACTTATGTAAGCCTTTCACGTACTGCAACCTCTTTCCTTTTCTCTCTCTCCTCCCCTGTTTCTGTCACATCCTTTACCTTCTCTGTCACCCTCCCTCTCTCCATCTTCCTTTCTCCTGCTTCCCCATCCTCCTTTTTCCTTCATCTCATCTTTTCTTTTATCTTCATCCTTTTTGCCACATTCACTCGCTTCGTCTCTCTCTACTCTTCTTTCCAAACCTCTCTCACTCTTTCTTCTTCTCTTCCTCTTTATCCCGCTCTTTCATTGCGCTTCTATCCTTTTCATGTCTCCCTCTTTTGTATGTCTTTTGGTGTGTTTGTCACTCTGGATAACCTCCTTTTAGCTCTTTGCTTCGTTCTTTTATATTTTATCTATGGTGTGTGTGTGTGTGTGTGTTTATGCTCTTTCTGCATGTTGGTGTGTAAAGTATCTTCTGTATGTGGAGGTCGAGGTGTCACACACCACAATGCCGCAATGTTTCACCAACATCAGGCTTTTAGAGCAAATGATATCATGCTGTGTGTGTGTGTGTGTGTGTGTGTGTGTGTGTGTGTGTGTGTTAGTGATGGGAAACTAAAACCTGCGTATCGTGTGTTGCTGCTGTATCGTTCTTCCAGGAAATCACACACACACACACACACACACAGACTGTATGCAGATGTGCTCGCAGTCACATGCATCCACACATATACAGTCATTCATTATTAGGCACTAATGCACACATTTGTTGCATGTTCCAGTCCAAAGTTTCCAGTTTTCGTCAACTACAGCGTACGTATCTGCTCCGTAAATCACTGCTGTGTTCTCCAATGAGAAAACAATCAGAAACCAAAAGAGAGAAATTTATATTTGAAATTCTTTGATTTCATAATTCTGCCTTCTTTATATTATTTTGATTAAATACTCTTCCAATAACCGCCTATGAGAAAAAGAATTTCTCATATTCTTATATAATTTCTTATATTTCTCCAAGGAGCTTATAATTAATAAAAAAAAACTATGAATAATAAATTTAAAAAACATGTTGACTGCACAAAGGGATGACTAAATTTGACTTCAGCTTGGCTTTAATGTTTGATAAAGAAACTTTATTCCATCATTTTCAGCTTTATTTTATGTTAGAAAAGTTCATTTTAAAGGTTGTTTTTGAACAATGTGAATCCTAAATAGATTTTGTATGATTTTGGTAGTTCTGTATGTCTTCAAAAACTAAAATATCTTCACAGCAAATGTCTTAAAATGACCCATAAGTCTAAAAGTGACCCAAAATGAGTCTTTCAGACTGCTAACAGATGCTTTTTGCTGTTTGTTAATGAGGAATAAATAAACAACAGACAGACTTTTGTGATCCAGGTGTTGATATTTGTTATTGTTGAGGGCTGAGGGTTTACAAGATGGCCACCAAATGGGGGGGTGGGGGGGAAGACATTATATGACCTGACAACCTGGTATTGAAAACGCCAAACTGTGTGTGTGTGTGCGTGTGTGTGTTATTGAGGTTTACGTGCAAATATGTGTGTATGTGCGTGAGTGTGAGCACATCCTCGTCAGCATTCTCCAATGTGGTCAATGCAAATTACATCTCCGATATACTACTCCATGTCTCTCTGGGATCAATACATGCTGCAAGACACACACACACACACACACACACACACACACACACACACACACACACACACACACACACACTCGCAGCTCCGACAGTCCAACTCGGCATTCCATACACTCCTCTCCGGCTCTGTCTTCTCCTTTATCATCCTCTCATTCTTCGCTCTCCTCTCTCCATCTTGCATTTTTAACCTTGCGCCTCTGTCTCCAGGGAAACCTGGTCATCCGTTCGACTCACCCTCCATCCTTTAATTCCTCCATCTCGTCATCACTCCTCCTCCTCCTCCTCCTCCCTCTCCTTGTGTCCTCCTAACTCAATGTACTTCCTCTCCTCTTTCTTGTTACTTGTCTCCTCTCCTGATCTCATTTTTTACCCTCTCCTCACCTCTCCTCCTGCTTCTTGTCCTCTCTTTCTCTCTGTTCTCCTTTCGTTTCCTCTCCTCTCCTCTCTTTTCTCTTCTTCTACTCTTTTTTTCCTCTCCCTCTAGATATGGTCATGGTTATTGATCCAACTTTCAACCTTTCCTCTGAGAAATTGAATAGAAAGAAAGGGGGGAACAGAAAAGGAGGGCTGTGTTTGAAGTGTGTGGCTTATGTAAGGCCGAAGTAACTTTGGGTCTCAGCTCAGTGGTTCCAACTTAATGGGTAAATTGCACACACACACACACACACACATGCCATGGCTTTACCCGTCATGCCAAGGGCCTTTAAACCTGAAATAAGGTCTCTGATTGGCTGTTTGACACACAGGAAGTAATGAACTATGTCCAGGCTGGCCCGGCAGAGAGATATTGAATAGTGGCGGATACGCTTCACGACACCTCTGCAGAGCATTTTGGGTAGTTCAAGCGAAACAGGAAAAAATGTGAACAGATGGAAGAGAAGAAGCAGTAAAATATTGACTTCAGGGTCAGAATCAGATAAGTATCACGCTTGGGTTGGGTTAGTGGACAGTTGCACCTGACAGTTAATAGTTGTAAATATTTAGTAACAACTTTATGTAACCATTGGGGATGTGCAGAGAGTCCAGTATTTTTATTTGTATCTGTATTTGTATTCGAATAAAAGTGGAAAGAGGCTTAAAAATCCTGTTTTTTGCTTTTATTACACTTTTAATTTTAGAAAATTGTTATGATTACTGAGCTAAAACTTTACTCATCGCCTCATTGCAGACAGACCTCTACCTATTTATACACCCATAACACAGAGACAGCACACCGTGTAATGTGTAGGGAGGAACTTCAAAGGCAATTATTGCTTTGCACTTTTCATTTATTGCCTATTTTTTACATCCTAACTTTGTGGAAAGGAGAAGGGAAACAACAGGTTATGGAGAGTCTGTTGGGAACACTTTGCTTGTGTCAGTAGCTCAACTTTATCTCTGGGGAACACCCCCAACAAATAAGTTTTAAAATATTTAAAATATTTGTATGAAACCCACTATTTGTGCTTTGCCGAATAATGTATTTGTATCGGGGCACACACCTAGTGACTATGCAATAAGCCTGTAAATGAGAGACATTAAAAACGAGCAAAAACACCTGACGGTTTGAAGAGTTTACAAATCTATGTAATTATTTTATGTGTCATTGTCAGTCAGGAACAAGGCGTCTGCTTTCAGCTTTAAACCTCATATCAGTGGTTCTCAATCTGAGGGGTTATGACCCCTGTAAGGTCGCAAGATAAATCTGAAGGGTCATGAGATGATTAACTCGATAGCAAAGATAAAGATAAAAACATTATTATAATGCACAAAAATGAGTATTGTTTCATGACTTTTCTCTGTATTTGTATTCGGGCACACCCCTAGTAACTACTAGTTTGTGTGGTGCAGCTGGTTTTAATGTATTGTTGCGTAGACCTGCACTTATATCTAGGCTAAGTTTCTTACAAACAGCTGGTGCAACCGGCTCCTGAATGCTGACTGTTTGAACTACACAGTTCAGCTGGTAAAATAAGTATAACCACCAGCATCATGTGGGAAAAGTGGAGCTGAATATAAAAGGCAAACTTTTAGGAAATACTGGTAGTCGGCTGCTGTTGGGCTTTTACCTTATTTTCTGTTATTTTGTGTCATATCTTTCTGTTTCTGTGAAAGTCTTTCAGTGTGTTCATAGTAAATATTTCTTGCTGTCAGAAGAAGGAATAACTAAAGTATAACAACAGATCAGGTTTTGGTCTCAATTTTGGCAGAAAAGATCCCTGAAATTTATGTTTTTTCCAGAGCGTAAAAAGATAGAATAAAGTGTAAAATCACTCTTTTTTTTTCTAATATTGTTTTGACCACACTGTATTATTCATGCTCATCTTATACTGTACAGACTGAGCCTTTAACTCCTGCCATCCACTTCAAACACCTTTAATAATTAAGGCTGCCATTTTAATGGGAGTTCTGTCTACACGGATCATTGGCGTTTATTAGCGCCGATGCGAGAGCGCGGTGACAAGATAAACACACATGCTTACACACACCACTGCGCGCTCACCTGACCAGATACAGATATACAAACACTGAATTCAGTTTTATTGAGTGAAGCTGAGGTAAACTGCTGCCCTGCTTTTAATTCTACACACACAAACACACACACACACACATGCTGCTGTAAAATTGCTCCAGGGTCTGATACTCTAATGATCAGCTGTATGGAAACCTAGCGAGAGGAAGGGAGCAGCGAAGGTTAAAGGTGAAAGGAGACGTGACGACAGCAGCGTAATGAAGGATGGACAGCTGAGAGAGAGAGAGAGAGAGAGGATGGTGAAGAGGATGATGGGTGTGAGGAGAGAGAAAAGGAGATAAATACATCGTTTAGGGTGGTTTAAAAATATTCTCACACATCCAGACTCATCATTTGAATTTAGAGCGCCAACATCGATTTAAGACGTTTAAATTTGTAACAGCATGAGGCTGAAATTTTGACCCACTTCATTGCAGCCTGATCCTGATCTTGGCCCACTTCTAGCTCGAGCGTAGCCCGATCCTAATCTGATACTGGCTTGAGTCTAACTCGATCCTGACCCCATCCTTATCTGATCCTGGTCTGTTTCTAACTCGATGCTTCCCCGATCCTAACTCTGTCATGACGCCGTTCTTACACGATCCTGGTCTGATCCTATCCTGACTTTAGCCCGATCCTATCCTGATTTTAGCCTGATCCTATCCTGATTTTAGCCCAATCCTGACCTGATTTTAGCCCGATCCTAAGCTGAGCTCAATATTTTACTGTGTACTTTGTGCAGCTGGTTCTGTTGTTGTGCATGTCATGGAGTTGTTGTATGATTTGTGTTAAACTCATTTAAAGGTAAATACTGACATTGTCATTTTAATACTAATGTTGCTTAGTAACAGTGAATGTTTGATAGTAATATTTATGTTTCAGGCTCACAGTATGCATGTGCAGATATGATTAATTGGATTGATTAAAGGCGTTTCTTCTTCCTTATTGGAGCACTATTTACACAAATAAAACAATACAAAATATCTATAATTTGTTAGTACAGTGAACTAAAGTTTGGATTTCTATACATTTCACTCATTCTTCTTCATTTCTTAAAGGTTTACATGTGTTTTTATTGACTGATTCAGTTTTGAAGTGTTTTGCATTTTACATTTGAAGAGCTGTTGAACTGGAGGAAAACGAAATAGATCGAATCTAATAAACGGTAAAGAGGGAGAACAAACAAAACTGTTATGATGGCGAAGTCAATATTTGCTGAAAGAGTTTAAATTGAGACAAATTGCTGTTGCCGGCGTGGCTAATTGATACACTTCTGGTCCTTTCATCACACAAAACTGTTTGTTATAAAGGACACTGAACCAGGAAATGACATGAGATGCATCTGACTTTTCTGTTAGTTTATAATATCGCAAAAAACCCAAAAATCATACTTCTTTATATTGTGTAACATGAGGAGAAAGAAAGACATATGCTTAAGAAGAAAGAGATGAATAAAGGAAGAAGAGATGGAGACAACAGGAAGAGATGAAGTGATGGAGGCAGATAGTGAAGGAGGGATGAAAGAGAAAGAGTGATGGCTGGAAAGAGAGAGAGAGAGAGAGGGAACAATAAACTATAAATCAATTTTTCCTCACCGTGTTGCTTGGCACTGGAAAGTGTTGCTCGTGTGTGCGGTGTTAGTGTGTGTTAATCCATCCAACACTGCTGACAGAGAGAGAGAGAGAGCGAGAGAGCGAGAGAGCGAGAGAGCGAGCGAGCTTGGAGGCTTTCCAAAAGAACCCAAATTATTCATTTTCCTCTTTAGCTGCTGCAGAGAAGCGAGAGTGGGAGAACAGGGGAGGAGAGAGAGAATAGAGAGAAAGAGACGGAGATGCCAAGTCTACATCTATAATACAGTGAATTACAAAACAAGGCCTAATTCGGTAAAACGTCCCCGATACAGCAGTAAGTGTCAAAATTCACTTAAAACATTATAGGCATACTAGGATTTTACTAAAAACAATATACAGACTCATAAAAAAATAATCCCTCTCAATCATAGCTTATGACCCACTAGGAGTGTGTGTGGTGTGTTTATCTGCAGAGTCTCTGCTCTCCGTCTGTATTTTCTTATTATTTTGTTGTGCTCAGGACATTTCTGAGCGTCACCCTTTGGGCAGTGGGTGTGTAGCCCGCAGCCAGTAGCAGCACACAGGGTGTGAGGTCGGGACTTGTCTCCTCTGCTCTGCTCTGCTCTTTGCTCTCTGCTCTCTGTGTCAGGGTTGTATGAAGAGCAGCAGGTCTGTGTGTCTGTTTGACCGGGGGCGGGGCTGAGATACACACACGCAGAGCAGAGAGGCCACAGCGGACAGGATGAAGCTCTGAATTCACACACATTTATTTGTGCTTTTGAACGTAACCAACGTGAAACAATCAGAAAATAACGTTTTATTTATCAGATTCACAGCTTTGTTCTCGCTTTGTGCTCTCTCATTAACTTTCTAGCTCGCTTGACCACCGCTGCTCTCTCTCTCACTCGCTCGTTGAGTCGGGGAGGAGGGGCCGACTTTGAACGCTGTGTGTTTACAAACACTAGCCAACAAATCCTGCATAATGTACCTTTAAATGACTCGTCAATAAAGAAACCATGCAGTTCAACAGAAATGGAAACAGAGAAATAATTCATTTTAACAGCAAACCCTTAAAAAGTGACTTGGATTTAATGATTTAATTAATACACAGAGGATCTTAAACTATCATATCAGTGATTTTTCATATTTTAGCTGATTTATGTGCTTTACATTACTACTAACCATTTTACTGTTGGCAACTATTGGTTTTCATTTATTTATGCACACTTTGGAAATCAATTTATAGTCTCGTGAAACTCTCCTGAGATGTGTAATACATCAAACTGAATATCAAGTCTGCATCAGTTTTTGTCCAAGTAAAATTATTGTTACGACATAATATAGTGGAGATGTTTTAAATCAGTCTGAACTTACAACTTCATTACAACTCAATAGGCAAAATAAAATTAAATCTTTTTTTCAAGCTTGGGGATGATTCACAATTTTAATCTTTTTTTTCGTGCTAAATGCAGCAAGACTGTATGTCATATTTTTAGGTCTTCAAGTGCAAGAAGCAAGCAAAATACTTGCACCACTTGCAAGCCTGTCATCATTATACATATTAAAAAGAAATACAGGTTATTTCATACAACTGTGGACTGTCAGTACAAAGATACTTCAACTTAACACAGAGCAGAAAAATCAGCTCAATTAGGCAGCGGGGGGAGCCAACGCAGGTTTGTCTAGTAAAAAAGTTGAACCTGATTCACCTTTTGCTGCTATGAAATGCAACATAATGAAGCAAGGTGCTGTGTTGGCCAATCACATTCCTGGTGGATAACGTTGTGACGTTTAGTTGCCTGTGCGATGACGTTCCAGAGTTTTAAAAGCTTGTCTGTGAGTATTACAAACCACTGTGTCGTATTGTGGCATCTGATGAGCCTTTAAATGCATTAATCTGTAGCTCCAACTCGACTTATTGGATCATATTTCATTGTCTCACCGGTACCTTTGTACTGTTCTAATGCAGGACTGATTTCAGTCTGGGGGGGGGCTGATCGATGGTTTTGCTGCAGGAGACCACTGTTCGCTTCCTGTTTTCCAACCACTAGTTAGGACATTTGCTTACTGTTTCCATGACGACGGAGGTTGCGTAACTTTAAGGAAGTAGTAACTACGTTTCAAGTGATCATTTTAACCCAAACCACCATCTTTCTCCCTAAACCTAACCAGACCTTAACCACAACGTTGTCACACCATGAAACATAAATATCTTTTAACAGTGATTTGTAATGGTTTTTATACTCCTATTTTAGAAAGCAGTATATTATGCCAGTATTCTGAAAACGCTGCTATGGGTCGCTCTGGAGTGTAGGTACAATCAACCTATGTGGTCATTTAATTATGAGGATGTGTTGGGAGTTAATTAAGAAAGGCATAGAAAGTACAGTAAAGAACAAACTGTTTGAAATGTTTATTTCTGACTTTCAGGAAGTGTGTTCATTCGACAGCCGAGCCGATGGAAACTCAGCCGAAACACTTTAGTGACATTTTGAATGTTTACAAGGTTTGGAACATGATGAAGCACGGGGAGAAATAGAAAGCAGATGATACAAAAAACTTGCAGGGGAGATCAGGAGAGGTGAGGATGAAAGAGGGATGGAGTGATAGACAGACTGGTGGTTATGAGCTGACACGGCAGGTGGAGGGAAGACATGAACAGCAAGAGAAGAAACAAAACCAGAGCGAGGTGGAGAGGTGGAACAGAGGAAACCAGGCACAGAAATAGAGTTAGCAAAAGAACGAGTGAGTCACATACAGCGGGGCGGTGGAATATATCTATTTTTTTTTTTCCCATCACCTTCTCTATGTCTCGTTTTTAGGCAAGTAACCTGCATAAGAGAAACTGTGTAGAGAGAATGGAAATAAATTAAGAAAACTGGAGGATGTATCTTGTGTGTGTGTTGCAGACAAACAGACGGAGGAGGGAGTAAAAGAAAAAAAACAGGAAGTTTGGGACTGGATAAAGTTTGTGTGACATTTTGATAAATGACAGCAATCAAATAAAGATGGTGAGGGAGAAAGAGATATTAAAAGAGTGGGAGTAGATGGAGTTATTTTGAGGAATAGTAGACGGGGAATGAGGGGAAAAACATCCCAAAAAAGAGAGCAGATAACATACACATTCATAAATGTAAGATAGATAGATAGAAGGAAATTTGCCTGCCAGCAGTTTTTATTGGGAACTATTTTCTTCCAAGTTTAAAAACATGGTAACAGCTGAGCGGTGCTACCAAAACTGAGTAGACCTACATATATGCACATGCAAAATCAACACAAATCGAAAGAACACAAACATTTTTACCCAATTCCAGATTCCCAGTAATTCCAGACCAGCTCCAACAAATTAAAAGCACTGATACATGCAGACTGTGGAGGCTGAAGCTCCCTCCAACCTGTGTTTCTGACCACTTAAGACCAACTCGTTGACAGTCAAATACAGTCAGCCCTCTTTAAAATTGGGTGTATTTTTTGAGACTGTTGTCCCTAGAAATATGACACCATCTGGAGCGTCCTGGTAGCTGAATGGTTATTGTATATGCTACATAACTGCAACATCACTGGTTCAATCTCAGCAATGGACCTTTGTCCATTGTATATCTCTCTCTCCTCCTTGTTTCCTGTCTGCCTCCTCACTGCCCACTATCCAATAAAGGCCATAAAATAATCTTTAAAAAAATGAAAAGAAGAAAAATGACACCATAGAGTGTGATTGCCAGAGGTAGTTATGACCGCAGCAAAAGGAGGAAATCAGATGATGTCAATATATAAAGCGACAAAGTCTGCGTTTGGAGTGGATGGATCAACAAAACAGCAGACTTTGCCTCAGGAGACAACAGTTCATTTCCTGTTTCCAGCTGTGTATGAAGATTATTTTGTAAAAATCATAACTACAATCGTCCCTTAACCCCGTTGTTATTATTATAGCCATGACAACGAAGGTCACCTAACTTTAAGGAAGTAGTAACTTTAAGCCTCACCACATTTCTCTAACAAAGTGATCATTTTAACCAAAACCATGATCTAACCGAGTGGCTTTTGGAAAACACAGACAAATGATTTAATTTATTTATATGTACATATATATATAAATAATCTACAACATCAGTCTCCTGTTTCCCTTGGCAAACATTCTAACAAATTCATCCATGTCTGAAGGTATTTGTTATTGACGTCTCATGGGCCAAGATCACCACATTCCTCTTTCTTTCATGTAACATGTTGCGACGACAAAGGGTTAATAATGCTGCTGAAGACACACCAATTACCAGAGCTGTTACATTCCTTATAAACCCTGCAGGTCTGTTTCATTTGGACATTTCTTGACCAGCCTTGGCTTTGCAACAAGAATGTCATTTTTGCCAGCGAGCACATGCAAGAGGCAACAAGGTGGAATCTAGAAATGCACTAGATTCGGGTACCAGACTGGATGTGGCTGTCATCAGGTCTACATTCTTCTTGGGAAAAGAATGTCGAGCAGGCGTCTTTTCAGAGACTGACAGCGGTGATGGTGATGATCCGACCCTGTATGACCCACAGTTGAGAGCTCAACACTTTCACCAAGGTGTTTACTCAATGTCCTCCTTCTCTTTGGAGGATGTGAATCATCCCCAGCAGGTGCCTGAGAAAACTCTGTCCAGCAATCATCTTTACAGACGGCTTTTAAGGCCTCCAGTGATCCACAGACTGAGACTGTAGAATCGCTGGTTTCAAGACACCAAGCACCCTCACTGGAAATTTGCCAAAAATGTCAAAGAAGTGATGCCTCTTAATTGGAATTAACAGGCCTGATGCCTCAGTGCATAAATCAACTGTGGCATCATCATCCTTTGAGATCTCTGACAGGAGATCACACGCCCCTCGGCATGCTCCAAGAAACACTCAGCGGACGGGTCTGCTTCAGATCTCTGAACACGAAGAAGAAGAGGGGGGTGGGCAGTGGGAGGCAGGCTGTATGCTGTCCACCAAATCAGAAGTTAGAAACATTACTGGTATTTTCCGTGCTCTTTTTCCATTGGCTGAACAAAACTATTTTTTTCTTAACTCTTGACTAAATGATGCATGTTTTGGTGGGCTGAGTCCACCTCTGCCCATAGCCACTGCCGGCCTTGCAGAAATCTTGGCTGACATCGAACAATCTGCATGTTTTGGTGCTACAAAGGATAAATTACTCTGATAATCAGATAGAATCTCTAATTTCATTTCACTGCAGTGTTGGTAACAAAAAAATTGGGAGATGTGGGCTGATATCCAGAAGCTAGACCGACAAGCCAGCAGGGTCGACTTTACAGTTTGTGTTTTGTTTCATATGTAAATCAAATCAAGTTTATTTATACAGCACATTTAACCCTAACATTAACCCTAACAACCAGAGTAGACCACAGTGCTGTACAAAAAAATAACAAAAGTAAATTAAAACATAACATAACAGCAAAAAGTAGAGAGAGTAGAGATGACATAACAATACTATCCCATATGCAAACAAAAATAAACAAATAATAGTAAAACATGAGACTTTAAGGACACTCAAAGGCCCGAGAGAACATGTGGGTCTTAAATTTAGCCTTAAAAGTGTCTACAGAAGGTAAACTGTTCCAAAATTTTGGGGCAACTACGGCAAGCACACGGTCACTCCTCAGCCTCGATCGAGGGACAGCCAGGAGCAGCTGGTCTGAGAATCGTTAGGATGTGGTGTTTGGGAGATGGGCAGAGGAGCTCCGAGAGCTTTAAAAACAAATAAAAAGGACCTTCAACTCAGTCCTATACTTGACTAGTAGCCAGTGCAGGGACGCCAGTACAGGTGTGATGTTGTCTCTCTTCCTGGTACCAGTTAGTAGTCCAGCAGCAGCAGCAGCATTCTGCACCAGCTGCAAGAGAGACTGGGATGACTGGCTGATACCTAAATAAAGGGCACTGCAGTAATCCAGTCGAGAGGAAATCATAGGATTTGTGACAGTCAATGTTTTCAGTTTGGTGATGTTTCTTAGCTGGAAAAAACAACCTTTGACAACAGAGTTAATTTGTCAAATTTTAAATGTTAATACTTAATTCACCTGTTAGTTTAGATGTTATGTCTTTTTTTATTGTCTTTTCTTGCCTTCTGGTTGTTTCCTCTGCTTTCTTTCAGTCATCCAGCGTCTTCACATCACATTGACGTTTTTGGTTCATTTTCCCCCCTCTTGTCTTGTCTCATCTTGTCTCACTCTTTGTCGTCCTCGTCTTGCGGTTTGGATCTTTCTCGTCTCCTTCCCTGTTGACCTGCGGATTAAAGGAGACGTTTAGCAAAAAGCCTTCACTCATTTTCAACATTTAACCTCCATTTAACCCACGATAAAACCTCTGAAACATTAATGTGTGTGTGTGGGTGAGAGAGAGCAGCGCTTGTATATGTGTGTCTGTACGTACTTTGTGTGTGTGTTTGAATCATTTAAATGTCTTTTTTCGTCTTTAGGCCTGTGATACCTGCAGTCCTGCTAAATTATACATTAACAGTTGCCTCAATAATAAATGGATTGTGTGTGTGTGTGTGTGTGTGTGTGTGTGTGTGTGCGTGTGTGTGCGGTTCAATAATCCACAGCAGCAGCTGAATAATATATTTCAGACCTTCATTCATGTTTTATTCACTTCCAAACGAATTATTGCTTTAATTAATCTATCAACATGTGTTCTCAATTAGAGGGACTCACACACACACACACACACACCTGCAGTGCTGTGTGTAACTGTTTTTCACTTTCTTATCTTCATAAATCATTTGTGTTCATCGCCTTACCTCAAATACTCAGTCGGACCGTTGTTTCAAACACACATACAACCTCAGCTGAGTCAGATGATAACACACACACACGCACTCAATCTTCTACAAAATATTGCTAATGTAATCAACAAAATCCTCTGCATGCCAGAGTACAGCAGGAAACTCCGGTAAGACCTTGTAAACAAAAAGAGCGGAGCAGGTGGACTCAACTGCAGCAGACATCAGGCAGAACAAGGCAGAAGATGAACTCATTTATTCTAGACTTGTGAAGGCGAAAACAAAGCTTGTAGGTCAAAAGCAAAACACAACGCAGAGAACAAAGGATGCAAAAACACTGAAGTGAAAACCAGGACTTAAATAGAAACTGAACTAATGAAACAAGTAAGGAACAGGTGGTAAGATACAAAGGTGGGCTGGGAGCTGATTGGTTGGGAAGACACAGGGAGCAGGTCTAAGGAGACTGATGCAGGGAAGATGTTGAGCACAGGGAGGAAAACATGATATAACCATGCACGAACCGTCCTA